>NW_024096788.1:0-48190 GCF_016545835.1 Crotalus tigris | reverse complement strand
ATCTAGTAATGAAGTCAAGGAACACAAGGTAAACATTTAATATAAAGATTAAATAAGTAAGATTAAATGTAAAGGAGATCAAACTCATGACAGGAAGAACAACAGCCACCCTTAGAATTGACAGTAAAGTTCCTAAAGTGGTAGATAGCTTTGACCTTTTAGGATCAATTTCAATAGTAAAGGAAACAGCAATAAAAGAATATGGCATACATTGTGGAGTAACAATCAAGGCCTTGGAAAATATATTCAAAAGCCATAACACATCTATACTTACAAAGATCAAAACTGAGTAGGCATTAGTCTTCCTTGTGGGATATAGAAGGAAAAACAGAGCTTGTACTTTATTTTGTATTGGTTCTTATTTTTGTTCTTAAAACTCAATAAAATATATATAAATCTAAAAGAAAAGTTAAATAATGATACCTTTGAACTTTAGTACAAAGAGTACTATGGATAGCTAAAAAAATAAACAAATGGAATGTAGAACAAATCCCTCCACAGGTCTGACCTAAGACACAGATGAGTTTTGCATTTTGGACACAGGTGAAGACCCAGTCCCATTAAGTCCATAATGCTGAGAAAGATGGAAGAAAAGAAAATGATTAATAGCAAACTGGATCCACTCAGTTATAGCAACAACAGATGCTTTCCAGAGAAGAAAACACAAATACAAATATTTCACTTATAGGTAGGTTGCGAAGTATTAAAAGGATGTGTTGCAAACAGGGTAATCTACAGATTAAGGACAGGTAACTATTTTGTAGTCAAGCCCATGATGTAGTATTGTATTTTTGGCAGTTCCCCTCCATTTGGAAAGCCTAACTTTTAAAAAAGATTTTAGACAAAAGCATTAAGGCCTGAAACTCATATGAATAATGTGCTATCCAAAATTGAATATATATACTCAGCCTTGGCTCAGCAGATGTTTTATCAGAACATAAAATGCTCTTAAGAGAAACAGATCTGGACCAATAGCAGCTACATATCTTGCTAGTTGTTAATACATGGCTGATGAACTAGTTCCAAATATCAGTCAAAGTGATGCTGCTTATTTATGTTTAAAGATCTAAATCGGTTTCTCTATCTCTCCTTCCTCCTCACCCTGTACTTGGAAATGATATAGTTAAAACTTATAGTTAAACTTCCTTTAAATGTGCTGAGATCTCAGTATTTTTTGGGGGGGGGAGGGGGGGAGAAATCTTGCATGAACCTATCCAAAGAATGAAAACATCCTGAATGATTTCCTATCTTCTCACCTTGCAAGTCAACAGAAGAGAGGTCAAATTTGGGGGTCAAAATTGAAAGGATGAACTCAGATATAAGTATATAAGACTACTACCTCCATATTTTGAACAAGTAATCTCTTTTGAGTAGATTACTGCAGTGCACTCTATGTGGGGCTACTCTTGAAAACTGTCCATAAATTGCAACTGGTTCTGAATGTCACAGGTTGATTATTCAGTGGAAAAGCTACACATGACCTCATAACAACAATTGTGAAAATGCTGCAAAGGGTTTCTTGAGAGCTACTGTGCCCAATTTAAGGCAATAACAACAGTCTACAAAGCCTTACAGGTATTTAAAAGACTGTCTTCCCAATACTATTAATTCACACATTAAAATTAGCTTGGGGCAACTGCTTAGGATTTCATCTGTAAGTGTGGAGGCCAGATAGGTCTTTCTGATTAACAGTATTCTAATTATGGTACTCTTTAAGCCTTAAAGACATGATTACTTACTCTGGACCAATCTGCCTTCATTTTGTCTATTCTTTTTCTTTTCTATTTTTTTAACTGATGTTTGTTTATTTGGGGCATTTATTGTTTATAAGTGTTATAGTTTTACTGTTCTCTTGTAAATGATTCTTCCTGGAGAAAAATAAATGCAACTCCCCCACCCAATAATGTATAAATCAGTGATGGGCAGTGGCATTTTCTGCTGCTTGATACTTTGTCATGATTGTGCTCAGAAAAAGGATCTGCAAAAGAAAATGGCTGAGATGTTGTTCTGGTCCTGATGCCAGTTAGACCCAACTATGGTCATTTTTCCTTGTTTTGTCCTTCTAGCAAAATAACTGCAATGTCTCCTACAAATGCAGCAATTCCCCCCCACCCCCCAAAAAAAGAGTAGTTTTGGATTCAACCTTAAAGCTGAGGAGGACTGTAAAAGCCTTGCCCTGTTGTGCCATTGCTTTATGCTGGGATCTCTCTAGGGAATCTTGCCTGATGCTGTACAAGATGCCCTTTGCACACTGGGCAAACAAATCCTTTTAAAAGAAATATTTGTTGTCATTCAAAAGATTTGTTTCTTTTGGCAACTGATTTTTTGAATCATGTGTGTGTGTGTGTGTGTGTGTGTCTGTGTCTGTGTGTGTGCTATTTTGACTGGTCCTGCTCAGCCAGCTAAGACTTTTGAAATGCCTATTACTGTTCTTTCAATCAGTTTTCTTCTTCTTCTTCTAGATGTAATTAATTGCCTAAGTTACCTTGTCATTATAAAACTCACTCTGAAAATTTCCCAGAGCAAAAAGCAAAGATTCTTTCTGTCTTATACAGAAATCATAAATAGGCTTACCCACTTAGGATTGTTTCTGGAAGGAAACATGTCCTGGCCTGTCAATTGAAATCTCAGGGGACATGGCTTGATGGAAAAGGAATAGAAGAACCTTGCCTTACTCAAGAGTTGAATTCTTATGAGGGGTTATTAGGTCCAAATATGCCAAAAATGGCTTATGGCCTAGAGAAGCATACACCATAGTAAACAGTATGGTGCGTTGGTTTGACATATTGCAGATGGAAGGACCCAAACTGTTGCGTCCTTTCTTCCAAATGGTTTGTCAGAGCAAAAGGATAGGAGAAAATATAATATTTTCATAGGTTACAGTTCTTAAACAGGATTCCCGTTTATCTTTAACAAATGCCATTCTTTTCAGCACAACTGGTGTTTTTTTATTATTATTATTTCAGAAGTAGATGTTCTGACTTTTTATCCCTGCAAGACGTGTGGCTACTTTTGCTTACATTTGCTCAAGCGTTTCTCTGGAAATTGATCCAAGGTATGAGCATGTTTCCTAAGGTGTTCTTTCTCCCTGGTCATTCCTCCCGCATTTGATGTCCTCACCCCGCAGAATAAATAGAAAAAAAAAACTATACATAAGCATCTTTCTGCCCCCCCCGCCCCCCTCTCATTTTACTGGACAAACCCTGGCTGGCTGGCTGGCGAAGCCGTTGATTCATTCCATTTCAGCGGCCAAGGACTCTGCTCGGAAAGGCTTAAAGCCAGGATGCTGGGCGAGATCGCCCTTTACCGCCGCCCGCCCACGACCCAACGCGCGAGGGTCTCCTCGCCGGGATGAGGAAAGGGGAGGGCGAGGAGAAGGCTGTGGCTCCGCGAGAATCAAACAGACAGGCGGCGGCGGCCAATCAGCGCCGCTTTCCCGAGCTGCGGAAAGCAAAAGCGACCCAGCAGCTTAGGAGCTTTTGCTTTGGAGGTAACCCAGAGCTTGGACTCCTGTGCGCCTCTCGGTCGCGCTCTCCCCGGACTGGGAGCAGCTGCGCACAGGGGGATACAAGTCTCCTTCTCTTTCCTCGCCCCTCCGTTTCTCTCTTTTCCCTTCGCTTCTCTTATAGCCCTTAAAGTTCCCTGTCACCAGTTAGGGCACGCCAGCTAAGGTAAGGCTTTGAAATGAAACGACCCTTCCCCCCTTTCAACCCCCCAAATCTATCGATGCATTTCTTCCCGCGGTGGGGCAAAATGGGAGGCTGCCGTTTTAACACAGTCCTTGCAATGCCAGAGAGCAGCTTTTTTTTTGGGGGGGGGAGCTTGGGGCTTCGGCGACTTGAAATTTTGGCATAGCCGTGGTGTGTCTCCCTTCTCCTCCCCTTTCCTCTTCCTCTCTTGCCTTTTCGCCCGACAGCTGCTGAGAGCCTTACCCTGGTCTCGCGACTTCCCTCGGTTGCGGTGGTTTTGCTGAACCCAGAACGTTTTTAGTGCCAGCTTACCGGTAAAAAAAAACAAAAACAAAAAAGAGGAATAGGAAGGGGAACATCCTCGCCCGAGTGCTGGGTTGCGCGTGCATGCATTTTTGCCTTCCCCCCCCCCCCTCACACATACATGAATGTCAGCGGCAAATCTTGGTGTCGCTCCTCATCCTGGGGAGGGGGGTCGTAGACCCCATGAAGTGGGGATCTCAGTCAGATCCGATAAAGGATAAGAGGACGCAGGTGTGGAGTTGCCGCTAGGAAAGCGGCGGTTTGCCGGTCCGTGCGTGGAAACGCAGCCTCCTTGAGTCCCCATTGATCTTGGTTTGCGGGTGCTGAGTCCCCCCCCCCTCGCGCGCGCCCTTAAAAAAATGCAGCGAAGGGGGATGGCTGCCGGGAGCGCCTTCTTCCTTCCAAACTTTCTATGCCTTTTACTTCTCCCGGACAGAGAAGGGCATTGGGAAGGAAATGGGATGCAGTTAGAAGCCTGCCCCATTTTTGCCACAGGAAAAAAGATGATACGTGCCAAGACTGGGAGGGGGAACTGTGAGGGGTTGGCGGAAATAATCTGAAGGCTCCGAAGAGAGACACAGAGGCAAGCAAGGATGTCCGACAATCTTTTTGCTCCTGATACCCGTCTCAGTTGAGTGTTTTGGCCTGGAAAAGGGGCCAGCTGTGCTCTTTCTAAATCGCCAGTCTTAAAGAAGCACCATACATACTGGAAGGATTTTTATATGTGCATAAAATTTCAATTTATTCCACACATGAAGGTGTTGAAGGGGAATTTGCAATGAACAGCAACAGAGTACTATGTTCATTTTCCTAATTTGTATGTGAAGTCATAAAGTGGTGATGTTCTCAGGTGGTGATATAACCAATTATATTTCTTCCCCTGCATTTCAAAGAAAGCCAAATGATTACAGTTTAATGAAGAATGGACTGGCTAACTAAATTTAAATATATTCAAGCTAACTAAATTTAAATATATTTAAGTTCCACTGAGTTCAGTGAATAACATTCAGGCATCTACTTTTCTTTTTCTAAGTATTGGAAGGTAACAGGGCTTAACCTTGCTGGATTGTATCTTCAAATTAAAAATGATTGCTAGGGAATAAATTTTCTTTAATTTTAATAAAGTTACTGTCTTAAATTCAGTTACTAGTCAGAGCCCTGTACAAGGTGTAAACATAATTGAATAGAGATTCTATTCACTTTTAGGAAGCTTTTGCTATATATTTAGAAATCTGTCTCAAGGCTGGATCTATCAGCACTGTGTTGCCACAATCTGTCTAGATTCCTTCCCTCCCTCTTTACAAGAGATATGGGAAGTGATTGCTAATAATAATGTTGCAGGTATAGATTTTACTCTGTTGGTGATACTCAGTGCCATTTCCTCAATATTCTTCTTCCTGTTTGTCACCTATATATCTATACAACTGTGCCAGTATAAGTTCTATTTAGTATATTAGTTCTGGCATTAAAGGTCCTGGCAAGATTTTTCTTGGAGGTGTAAGCCATTGCATAGTTACCTGGAACAAAGTTGCACTGAAGTCAGTTAGATTTGCTTAGAAGTAAAAAAAAAAAATGTATTGTGTGATGAAGCAAGATGCAATAAGAACCTGATTATCTCTTTTATTTGAACTTGAAAATATGAGTACTGCCAACACACACACACACATACACACCACACAAATATGAATCCTTTTCACAGGTGGTCATTCTTTTTTTTTATTTTGAAAGCCCATTAATTTTCTATAGTTGTAACAAATTATTAATAATGTTTGTAAACATAATGTCTGTGTGCATGGGAAAATATTTTAAATATTTAGTTTTGTTGTAAACTTTTCAGTTTCCTTCCATAAAGATCTGGCAAAGTTGGTAGACTTGAATATCATTGTTTTTTTGTTTTTTTTTTAGTAATGATAATGGTGGATATCTTAAGACCACAAAATGATCTTTCATTACATTAATATTTGGTTTAACATCAGACCTTGAATCATTTTGTTTTGCTATTTTTTAAAATTATTTCTACCCAACCTTTTGTCTGTATACTTTCAGGAGGACTAACAGTGTAAAATATTGTTTAAAATATCCTTTAAAAAAATAAAAAGGACATACAGCAATACCATCAGCATGATATCATCAAGCTACATACTCCTAAAACCTTTCAATTGCTCATTGTATTTCCAAAGGCAGGTATTAAGCAAACCAGTATTCTAAAATTGGGTGCCATGACTAAAAAGGTCTCCGCTGTTGTGTATCACTGGAGAATAAGAGCCAGTAGATAAATGGAGTGGCTGGTTGAATTCAGAAGGTTATACTTGAGTGAACTTTCACTTAGATGGAAGTTAAGATATAATTGTGGAATTGTCTTCTCCATGTTTGTTGAACAAATGACTATTTTCAGCTCTTAGATGATTAACACTTTGTAAAGATGACATGAAACTTACTATTGGTGATTGGAATTGTCAAAAATGTTGATGTAAATCATTACATTGTTGAAGATGAATCAAAAAGATGGTGTAAGTACGGTGAATAACTGAATAAACTTACACAAATGTTACTTTACAACGCACAAAACTTTAGGAAAATCAGAAAAGATTCCTACTTTTACTTCATTAATAATAAAGTGCAGTATCTGCTTATATTAATAAATTGTAATGGGGAATACATAAAGGTTCACTTATCTATTTAATCACATTTGTATAGCTACCCATCACACATAGTGACTGGGTGGTATGCATAATAATGAAGTATGTAAAATTGTTAAAAAATAACCAATTTGGACTAAAATTAAAAACAAGATAAAAGATAAAAATGGCAAAAAAAGGAGTGCCTTCCATTAACCGTCATTCAGTCATCTCACATTTTGCAAGTTAAGATTTGTATGCTTATCTGGGTTGCTGTGAAATCAGAGAGGCAAGCAAATAAGTCAACTGCACAATTATATACATTACGGTAGGAATCTTAAACTGAGATGTAGTCTCTCTACCACTTCTAGGTTTTAATTCATTTCATCGAGGTATGTGAGAAGATGATCTCAATTTAGAAGTGAAAGAGGTTGGAAAAAAATCTCTTCAAACTCCATATTCAGTGGCTCGTTGATTAAGTCATTGTATATTGCTTTTGAATATTAAACAGAGATAAGTTAATTGGATATCACTGAGTTGAGTTGGACTGGTGGTTGACAATTTGAACAAATCCTATGTATGTCAACCTGCTCCTAATGACATTTTTCCAAGGATGTTCATTTGGTTTCCTTAATCCAATTATTTCATCCATTGTCTTCCCCTTTTACTTTTCACAACCTTGCCAAGCACTGTCATTCATTCATTCATTCATTCATTTTATCCAAAATATATGAGTGTTTGCTTGCACTAAGGAAAGTTAGCTTGTTGATCATAGTCACTGTGGCTTCATCAAGGTGGTAGGAGATTCCCATTTTAATTATTGGGAAAGATCGCTCATCCCAAGAGTTTAATGGAAAGAGGTGAGCATTGAGAAGAGAGAGTAGAACCCACCCAAATGCATTCATATATGCATATACAGTATGTGTGTGTATAAATGTGAGGTTCAGGTAGTTGTTAGGTTGAGTAAATAGTTTTGTAGCATTATAAATAGTTTTGTAGTATTCATTTAATAAATGAATAGTTTGTTTTAGTATTCAGCAAATAAAGTTTTATAGTATTAATTTCAGTGACACATATACAGAGCATTTGAAAACACCCTTTGCTTGCATTCCTTTCATTAGAGTAATTGAGGGCCCTTTTGTTGTTCTTATCTCCATGTGTGGGGGAGAAAATTCATTGTTATTCCGTTTGGATTACCCAGGTTTTTTTGGATTTTATTTTATTTTATTGTATAAGTGAAATCACTCAAGAGTTGTTGGAATTGGGTTCCTAGAAAATTTAAATATAAATAAAGTTGTCACAGCTGTTTCAACTGATCCAGAAGTAAACCAGCCAAGCTCTGTAACATTGCTGACCTTGTAGGAACACCATGTTTTGAAACTACATTCAGTTTGATGCATAATCCTCATGTGGAAACGTTCTTGGTCTGGCAATTCAGATGAGTTACTGAAAATGAGTGCTGAACAAAGTGAGATATGGCTAATCATAGTATCTGTCAAGTAAGCCTGGCTAAAAATAAGGGGAAAAAAAACCCCAATCATTCTCCAGATCTGTGATTGATTGATTGATTGCTGGATTCTATGATTTGTATACCACACATTTCAAAGTGATTGTTGATGGTGTTTGGAATTGTGGCCTGTCTGGTCAGCAAGTGTGGAAGAGTTATTTTTTTTCTAAAATAAATGCCCATTTTCTTTTAATGCTAAACTATTTTAAGAAGTGGGTAGCGGTGTTTTTTTTTTACTTTTTGGGTAGAAGTGAAAAATATGTCCTTGCTTATACAGTATGTGTGTGATCAAGCATATATAGGTAAGTATGAGGAATTCTAATATACACTGAAAATACTTTTCATAGATTGTTCCATGGCAAGAGAAAATTTGCTTGACTGGAATACAACATTTTTAAACATTGATATATAGCATTAGCAACTCGAATTACTGACTCTTCCAAGTATAAAACCATAACTTACGAGGAGAAAAATAAATTTCAAGCATGTGAGCAGTTCTACAGCAAGATACATATTGGCCAGCTTATTCAACAGAAACATTTATAGTCATGAGAGAAAATAACATTCATGTATAGCTGTACAGGTGTAAACTCTGAAGTATGTGTATCATTATGTTCACTGGAGCTTACTGTATAGTAGGCTGTTTAAGTTACAGCCTAGTACGGATTACAATTGCAGTCCACTTCATGTTTATTTAGTTGTAAGTCTACAAAATAGAGTAAAACTTGCTTCCAGTTCAGCAACCATAGGATTATTCTGCAAATCTCTGAGGCTGTCCTTTTAGATTTCACACATACATACAGTATATACACACAGAGAGAGAGAGAAAAAACCCCACACATTCAACTGTGCAACAGTATATGATATGTGCAAGTCACAACACAACATCCATCTGCTATATCAATGTACTAACATGACATGATTATGTAGATCAGGGATCTTCAAACTTGGCCCTTTTATGACTTGTGGACTTCAACTTCCAGAATTCTTCAGCCAGCGTGCCTGGCTGAGGAATCTGGGAATTGAAGTCCACAAGTCCTAAAAGAGCCAAGTTTGAAGACCCCCGATGTAGATACTTGGTGAGACAGGCTTGCTTTGTTTACTAGAATTTCTGGGGTTCATTTGGATGCTTTCAGTTTATACAGCAAACACTCCAGGTCCAAATTTAAGAATTTTGTAATAGTTACTGTGAGGCAGAATGAAGAAACTTCATTTTGTCATTAGACTTGTGTTAATGGAATTATTTAGTCTCATTAACTGTTCACTATTTTGGTGAGTAGAAAGAATTTTGGGGATTATTTTGTTAGTTTTAGGCAGGTACATGTAATTTTGGGGTGATCCCACCCCACCCGCCCCACAATTCTTGCTGTATTCAGGACTCAAAATGTCTTGCTTTACTTCTAGTTAAAATAGATTTCCTTCCTTCCTTCCTTCCTTCCTTCCTTCCTTCCTTCCTTCCTTCCTTCCTTCCTTCCTTCCTTCCTTCCTTCAGATTCAAGGAAGCTTACAACAATAATAGCTGTATTACACTTACCTGGGTCCAGTATACATTTGTTTAATAACTGTGGGAACCTCCACTTGATACATTCCCCACTTTTTGCAGGAAAAACATTGTAAGTAGGAGATGATGTTGCAAGGAAACAATGACTTGTACTATTTGGTTTGAGGATTAGGTACAACTAAGTTTTGGTTAATATTTTGATAGAGTGTATGCACATCTGATCCTTTTCATGTTATTAGTCATCTAGAATACTGTGTTGGTCTAGGAGTGAGCAGATCTAGTTTTAGTCCAACTTGAATCAAAGGAGTGAGTTTGTTCTAATTAAAGTTTCTTACAAAGTTGTTGTAAAAAGAGGTAATACCATATGTGCCATTTTGACTCCTCAATAAAGGGTTGAATGAATGAATGAACGAACGAACGAACGAACGAACGAACAAATAAGTGTGGGCCTAGAAACCAGGAGAATGAGTTCTAGATTTGTCTTTGGCATGAAAAGCCAGCTGGGTGATTTTTGGCCAATGACTCTCAACCCAACTTGTTTTGCAAAATTGTGGGGAAAATGAGATGAGGAAGGAGTGTTGGTATGTGTGCCATTTTGAGTTCTATATGAAAAAAGAGATAAAAAAAATTAAAAATGAATAAATAACTGCGGAGCCAGTGTTTTAAAAACTGGAGTTGGTTTTGGTGAAGAGAAAGTATGAGGACCAACATGTGATAACATGACATCCATACTCCTCCCTCCCTTATTTTGCTTTAAAGGCTTCACCCTTCAAGAAGTCAGCCTTTTAAGAAAAGATCTACTGTAACTAAAGCTAGAAGTGTGGTGGCAGTGGTAGAAAATGTGAGAATAAAAAAATTGCATGCCAGAAGAGCTAAAGAGCAGAGATGGAGAGTGATAAGATGGACAAGGCAGCTCAAATCAGATGAATCTGTCCAAACAGCTCTGCAAATCCAACTGGTCCAGGCATTAGCAAAATTAAGAGGAATGGAGGAGAATTTCATTAGAGTCAAGGAGTTTGGGAAAGTTCTGAACCAGAGGCCAAGTGCTAACAGACTTAAGGGGCCCAGGTTTGGCAAGTAATGTAAACTCAGATGTTGGTCCCTTCAGAGCCTACGTTTGAAAAGTTGAAGCCAAGCCAGAGGGAGACCAGAGCTGCAGCAGTCACCTGGAAGGCCTGAAGCTTCTGTACCCTTCAAGAGACAGAGCAGTGACATAGAAGTGACCTTGGAGCAACATGGATTGGGGGAAGTCCAGGAGCAAGAAAAATTAAATAACAAGAGCAACAAAGAGAGAAATAGTGAGTACAGAATTAGAAATAAAGTAGAACAAAAGATAAAATTAGAAACATTATAAAACAATAGTATAATTCTAGAAGTAACTCTTTGGTGTGTAAACAAATCTTTATTAATAGTGAAAATATCAAGGCAATTGTATGCATCTGACTTTTTTTTTTAATAAAGTTTTTTATTAATAAAACAGTTAAAACAAAAAAGGACATAATGTGTTGTTCCAGTGTATATAATCTGAACAATTTGCTCCTTATCATACATATAATTCCTAATCTCTCTATATATACATATTTTCCTATATAATACAGTCTCAAATTTGTTTCTCTATATACTACCATGCAGTTTTATATACCACAATCTTAACACTAACTTAAAGCCCGAGCAGTTCTCCTTGACTCATACCAGCAATAAAATTTGTCCCAGATTTCAAAATAGACCTTTTCTGTCTTGTCCTTTAATTCCATAATAAGCCTATCCATATCAGCACACGATAAGATTTTATACAGAATCTCTTCTTCTGTTGGAATTTCTTTGTTTCTCCAGTTTTATGCGTAGGCCAATCTGGCAGCCGTGAAAATATGTAACATTAAATAAAGTGCCCCTTTATCTTATTTCGGCATGGTAATATCTAGTAAGAGGAGTTCCGGTTTTAGCTCTACCTTTGTCATGTATGCATCTCTGTCTTGACTGGTGCTGTATCACAAAACAGACCTATAACAGAGAGAATATTTTTTTTCTTTGGTAGGACAGTATTTAGTAGATATTCTTCTATATTTCTTGGGATTTCCCCAGGTGGATTGGAGCCTCTTTTATAATTAATGGCCTTGTTTCACAGCTAAGATAATTAGCACAGAATCTTCTGAATCTAGCCATAGAATGTTAAATAAATGAAACCTCCTCACTGTAGAATCTTGGTAATGTATTTGAATGGCATGTATTTGGTGCAGATAATAGAGGAAAACTACTATATTCATAATCCCTTCTACAGGCAGTCTGCCTAATAGAAGCGATTCTGATCCTCCAAACAATTTTTATATTCATAAGCAAAGCATTCACCTGTTTTTCTGTACCATGTTGATTTTTGAACCTGATCAAAGCCTGGTCTTGATATAGTGAAAACAATATTATTTGATAAATTTGATAAATCTAGTCTATTCAACTTTGTTTTCTTCTGATGACTGCTTTTGCTGGATCAGAATGTGAAGGACAGAACAGAAATAAGTACCATCTCAATCAATGGCTAGAGTCAAAGTAGGTACTTACATGAATGGTGATTTGTGTTCTGTTACCCAGACTTTCTAGGAGAACATGTAATAGGAAAAATAGATTGCTTTATTTGAACTGAAACATTATCCATTAACAAAGCTAATGGGATTTATTAAGCAAGGAACTAAAGGGTGTAATGGGACTGCTGAGATAAGGAGCTGCATTTCCCAAGAGCTCCTGACATGACCTGAGATTGACCTTGAATAGCTTTGTGGTTCATGAAAAAGAAAAAAACGAAGAGGAGAGTTAGAAAAAGAGAGAAATTTGGGCAGCTCAGAGAGAGATTTGGTTTGTTTTGAGATGTGGAATGAAAGATGACCATTAGCAGATTGAAATAATAATAATAATAGTAATAATAGTAGTAATAATAATGATAATAATAATAATAATGATAATAATAATAATAATAAAGTTGGAAGGGACCTTGGAGGTCATCAAGTCCAATCCCCTGCTCAGGCAGGTAACCCTATACCATTTCGGACAAATGGCTGTCCAGTTTCTTCTTAAAAACTTCCAGTGTTGGAGCATTCACTGTTTCTGGAGGCAGGTTGTTCCACTGGTTAATTGTTCTAACTGTCAGGAAGTTTCTTCTTAGTTCTAGGTTGCTTCTCTCCTTGATTAGTTTCCAACCATTGCTTCTTGTCCTGCTCTCAGGCACTTTGGAAAATTAAGAGGATAGTTCTGGGAAATTGTTAGGGAAACTCATGGTACAAGGTACTACTTTCTACAAAAATGCTACTAAGATAACAAGTATTGCAGTCTGATTTAGATATTTATTTATTTGGTTGTTGCAGTGATACATTTCCATTATTATGTGATACTGCCCTTCTCTCTGACCTAGCCTATTAACTACTTGTTTTTAACATTAGTAGCACTGTAATTGCAGAGATAAGGCAGCCAGAGGTGCTTATGCTTCCCTACCTTTAGTATTGTCCATTGTCCTACTTAGCCCTCCAATAATTTATGCTCACACTAATTGGAAGTTAAGATGAAATGTAGAAATTGTTACTGGTGATTAAGGATTTCCAGATATGAAAAAAGTAGCAACAAGATATAGTATACAAAAGAGTTGAAAGCTATATGTATTAACTGAATTTTGGGAAAGTATAAAGAAAAAGCTTAAATGGACTTCAGAATATGGTAGAGGGCAGGAAGACCTGGAGGAACATTGTCCATGGAATCGCGATGGATCGGACATGACTAACAACAACAATAAAGGAAAAAGAAAATGTCTGAATTTATTCTAGGTACCAGAAAAATATTAATGCTGTCTGAATCTTTGAAAGAGCTGCTTTGCATGGGACATTAAAGCAGAGATGCAATTTGCAATATTTATGCACTTGCTTCAAAAACTGCAACTCGCTGTTGCAAAGTGGGTGTTCTTTTCCACCCAGTAGTAGGCTTGAGCTATTCTTTTTTTTTTTAAGGCTTTGTTCCATGGAATCCCATACCACTAAGTGGCTTTGCAGATAGAACTGACATTTAGGAAATGCTATCTCACTATATAAGTTTGAAAATTGCTGCTAGCTAAATAAAAATAACATGCAAACACGTCTGGCTTGTTATTCTCTTGAGGTAAGCAATATTATTCAGGGTACAGAAAAGGCGTAAGGAATATTAAGCCAAAACAAAAACCTAAAAACAAAAACAACAAAAAAAACCTAAACGGATGAGATGAGAGAAAATAGAAAAAAAAAGAAATGCGGCTAAAACTGATGCATTCCAAAATCATTCACTATACTTTGTATATTGTACCTTTCTCTCCTTGTAAGCCATTCTTGCATTCCCCACATTCTGTTTCATAGCAGAAGATCTCATTAGCTTCATTCAGTTACAGTGTTCTTGGATTTCTCCTTCCTTTGGATCCATTTATTCTGCCTTCGTATATTTGTTTTGTTAATTGGTTTTAATTTTCTCTGTATAATAAAACTGTACTTATTCCATATTGTTTGCTGACTTTTCCATTCTATCCATGTTCATCTAGCACAGTGGCTTCCAACCTTTTCTGTACCCCGCACCCCTAGAACGCTTCTGACATATTATCACACCCCTTACAAAAGTTTGAAATAACGGCAAAAAATTATGCATATACATTATAATTTTGCAAACCCAAGTTTTCGCACCCCTTGGAATATTGTCTCACACCCCTGGTTGGGAACCCCTGATCTAGCATCTATATATTCTTGATCTGTTCTTTTTTTATTCCTTTATCATAGAAACTGTTTCAATTACATTGAATTGAATTACATTCAATTTACCGTATTTTCCGGCGTATGAAATGACTTTCTAAACCATGCAAATCTTCTCCAAAGTCGGGGGTCGTCTTATACGCCGGAAAATACGGTAGTTTTCTGTTTCTCCTGACATATTTATCTCTCATTTCTATATAACAAAGTGGGCAAAAGTATAGCCACTTCTGCTTCTTTCAACAATTCCTATCAAGAGACCACATTTTATCAACTTCTGCTTCTCTTGAGAGGAAGAAGAGGGAAGTAGGGAAGAGAAGAAAGGGAGAAAGAAGGTAAAGAAGAAGGAGTATGGAAACGGTGAAAGGGGAAATGGGCGAGCAACACCAAAGTTATGTGTATGTATTTATTTCATTTTGTTAAAAGTGTATGTGAGTGTGGAGGGAATGTATGTTAATATCTGATAAGTATTACGGTATATGTATGGGGAAGAGTTTGGAAAAATAAAAAATTATTAAAAAAAAAACTTCTGCTTCTCTTAGTTGCTTAGTAATTATTCCAAAAAGTTAAGCAAATTAATCTACTTGCTTTATTTTTTCACTATTTGTAACTTGGAATGTTCATTTTATTCTGTCAAACACTAGTGCTCAAATCCATATTCCTTTTTTAAAAATTAATTTTACTGACGGTGTTTTTCAACAGTTAAAAACAGTACAAATTTCAAATTAAATAAAAAGAAAGAAAAGTAATATGTGAAAAACAAATGTTGAAAAAGAAATAGAAAAAAAAGATTTTAAAGAAGAGACTTCCAGTCTGGTTGGAATTGGTTATAGATACATTTATATTTTACCATCCTTCTCTCTCTTTCTAAGGTTATATCATAATTTCCTTCTTCCTAACAGCTGTTCTTTCTAATATTCAAAAGTTTTTCTCTTTTTAGCAAAAAGACCGTAAGAAGTTTCCAATGATGAATAAATATAGCTATTTTTCTCTAATCATACAAGTCCATTTTGCCATCTCTGTTAGTTCTGTAATCTTCACCATCCAGTCCTCAAATATGTCCTTTCCATTTTTGCACATATGACACTCTTGCAGCAGAAATCTTGCATAAAAATAATTTTACTTTTTTCTAGTTGATTATTCATAATCCCAGCAAAAAAGTTCTGGTTTCAATTGAATACTGATCTTTAAAATTCTTTGTATTTGTATTTGAACCCAAAAACATTTGCCTTTTTTACAAGTCTACCAGACATAATAAAATAACTTTTCATGTCCACATTTCCAACATAAATTTGAAATACATTTATACATCCTAGTAATTTTTTCTGGAATCATACATTAATGGTACATCAATTTATAAAGATTCTCTTTTAATTTATAACATAATGTACATCTTAGTCCTTTTAACCAGGCATTCTCAAATCTAAATTCCTTTTTGCATTGTGCAGTGCAATATTAATTGCAAATTATTTGGATTCTCAGCCAACAATACAATTTATCTGCATATAAAATATATGTATGTGCACATTCCCAAGTAACTTGGGATCATGTGTACACTTATCCAGAAATAAATTAAATAATTAATTATACGTCTTTGATCAAGAGTCTAGTCATAGAACTAATCACACATCCTTGTTTACACTCCCTATTTAAAGCTTAACTGTTTTTCTGTTATTTATTCACATGCATTCTTTACTGTGACATAGACTGATATAATCATACTCAACACACTAAAGCCTATTTACATTATCATGCATTTTGCTTAAATTAAGAAATGCATAATAAATAATTTACTTTCTCAAACTTCATAGATTTCTCAATGACATACCTTACTAGCAACAATCTGGTTTCTTTTTTTCTGTTGCTTAATATAAAGCTACATTGGACGTCCCAAAGTCTGTGCATTGTCACCTTTCATTATCTTCCATTCAGAATTCAGGCCTACAGCTTTTTTGGTGTATTTAATAAATTGATTTCCCTACAGTTTTTGCATTCGCTCTTGGCCAGCTAAACACTCAGAACATTATTACAATTTAGCAGCTTAGCTCTGATTCTGATTGACACCTTACAAGAAGAGTAGAATCAAAAGATAGTTTATACAGGAGAGTAATGCATGGCTTTCCATCTAGAGGAATGACTGTTTGTATTTATAGCTCTTAAATTAAACCAGCAATTATTTCTCTTGTTGATGTATAAGTTTAATAGATTTACAGTAGCTTTTCTTTTAGACCAGATCTCCGTGCAGCTAGGTTTAGGCTTGGGATTATCTTTTAAAGATAGTGGGCTTTTTAAAATATATATATTTTATTATTTTTTTACAATAACAATCTTTAGTGCTTGGTAAACAATATGTTGTCTGGGTTCATATATTTAACAACAATCAATAATAGTTAATTTCTATGATTCCATAATCAACTTACTAGTTAGTGATACATTTCATTGATCTTCTCTTCTTCCAATGGTATTTTTCTTTTACCAACAGTGAGTAAATACAATTCTTAGTACTTTCAATACATAAAAAATTGAATATAAACATTTTTCTAGTGTTTATATAAACAGCATTAACATTAGTGTATAACATCTTTTCTAATCATCTTACATTTTGGTTGTATTTGCAAAAAGTCATTTTATTAAATCACAATAGTTCCTGTTTTCGAAGTTCTTGTTTAAGCTTAGTTTCCACTCAATATTCAAAACATTCCTGTAAATTATAATTTTCTCAAAATTAATTACATTTAAATGTCCAGACATTTTGCTCACATAAGCCATCCCAGTATTTTTACATTTCTCATATCATAAAAAAATACTATACTAATTATAAATCACATCTGTCTTACTATAGAACCCGTTTATATCCAAAATTTATCCATTCTTTAACCATATTCAAACAAGTATTTAGTCATATAATACTCCATCTGGTAAGTCAAGTCATCTGATCTCTTAAATTTAATCTAGCCTTCTTCTTTTGTCAAATAACTTTCCAAATCAGTGTGTTCAGCTTGCCAGGGAATTCTTCCTGTATTTTTATGAATGTTATTGGGAATGAGGGAGACAGATTAGGTGGGGTACTTTTGAGGGGGAGTTTCACCCATTTATATTCATTAAAAAGCTGCCACTTTCCTTCTCCCTCAATTTCTCTTTTCATTTTTTGTCTCACAAACTCTAGTGGTTCTCCTGGTGTCTCTATAGTCCATTTTATTGGATGTTCTTTCTTGTCCTATGGTTTATTTTGATATCCTGAAAGATAAAATTCCTTTTCCATTTCCAATATTATAACAGAATCTTGCAGATTTTTCTTTCCCTGTGCTGAGCTGTAATTCCCTTTGTTTGTAGCCTACATCTCTGAGTCACTTTCCTCTGGTTTGTGATCTATTGTCTGATTTATTTGTTCATTCTTTGTCGTCATTTTCTGAGATTTTTTTTTAGCTGTGAGCTTAGGTTAAAGATGTGCTCATTTGTGTCATCTAAATTATTTTTAATCTCATCATGGTTTGAAACAATTGTCATTTGAAATAGTTGTAACATAGCATGCATTTCTTCCTGGAAGATATTTGCCTTATCTTGATGTATTACTCCTGTAGCTTTCTGATGTTCCAGGCTGATGTTCAGAAAAGAATCTTGGGTGTGGTTTCCTACCACTTTTAGTTAAGTATACAACATCCATTCTATCTCCCCCCTCAAAATAATCTTTCACAGAAACCATAATCCCTATATATTAGGGGTGTCAAACTGCCAGCCATGGGCCAGATGTGTCATGCCGAAACCATACCCACCCCATTGCCGGCAATGGAAAAAAAGTCACAATATGTTGCAACACATCACATGAAGTTGCGAGTTTTACACCTTTGCCGTATATTAATCTTATCCAACCGGCCAATCTTAAGATCGAAATAACAAGATCTTGTATAGTTCTTATCTTTATGTATGGCCTTTACAGTCCAATGTGTTTCCAATTGTCAATCCACCACTAAAAACAATATTTTATAACAATTCTTCTGCTCAGGGGTCCTATAATTATCAATCAGCCAAAATTGCAGTCCAAAATGTTCAATTGCCTAATAGCAATTCAGGAGCTTAACCCCTAGAAGAGTATTCAAAAGGCACGGTTTTTCTTTCTCTACAAATAATTCTTGAGCCTGAAAATCAGAGCTCAGTAGGTTTTATAATCCAAGAAGGTCAACAATTTTTATCACAATTGTAGTTCTCACTCTATAGTAGATAGCCCAATGTATTTTCTCTCCTTTATTCCCAGCTGGTCTCTGATTTGCTGAGAGTCACTGAGGATCAAAGGAACAGGTTATCTGTTTCTGGGTGTCTTGCCAATTTCTGAGCTAAAGCAGTTATAATTTTATACTCTAATCGACCACTAGATGTCAGTAACTGTTCTTTTAAAAGAGAAAATTATTTTCTTGTAATTTTATTAATATTCTTTCAAAGGGAAGATCTTAACAATTTCTACAATTTTCAGGTTTATCCAAACTATAGCTTTATATTGAATTCCATTTCAATATGTTTCTATTCCCCATAAAAATTAGAGCTGCTTCAATCTATGGAAGGGTGGAGCTGCAAACCCTTTCCTTCTCACTTTCAGAGGTTTTTTGCTTCTTGGGGATCTTTTCCAGGAGATCAGTTGCAAGATAGAAGAGAAAAGATCGATATTCTCACCCAGTTTCAAACATGCTGTTCACAGTCTGTTCTAATTGGTGCTTTTGGACTTTGGCTGCCAGTAGCTTGAGCTAGTCACTGAGGTGCAACTAGCCTTTCTCCTGTTGGTTTGGGGAGTTTCCCCCAGATCAAATGGATTGACTGCCATCTTTCCATGATCAATGGGGGATGCTCCTTCATTGCCTCTCCGGAGCGACTTTAGACCCCTGGCAAGACGAAATCAGCCATGGGGTGCAGAGCCTCGTAATCACTCGGCAGTGTCACTATGACACAAAAGCAGAAGTCTAAAGATAGTGGGCTTTGGGGGACATTTGTGAGTGTGTTAAGGAAGGAAGTACTTTTGTCTGTGTACAAAATTGCTTTCACTGTGGGCAGAAACACCCCAAAAGCATTCATTTACTGGAAAGGAAACAAGTGAAGACATTCCCTGCCATTTCCTTTAGTACCCTATGCTTTCTTCCTATAAAGTACATAGAGGCCAAAAAGCAAATACTGGAAAAGAGACTCTTCAAGCTTTTTTTAAATTTTATTTTCAAAGAATGCCAGTAAAACTTCTCCTAACTTTAAAATAGTTCTAGTTTATATAGACGCTCCTTGAACATAATCATTTTCTTGGGGTGCTTTCCCTTTTAAAAAAAATTAAAAGAATCTCAAAAATGAAATACAGGTAGTCCTCAACTTACAACAGTTCATTTAGTGATTATTCGAAGTTACAACAGCACTGAAAAAAGTGACTTATGACTGTTTTTCACATTTACAACCTTTGCAGCATCCCCATGGTCACGTGATCAACATTCAGACTGTGGGTAACTGATTCATATTTATGACAGTTTTAGTGTCCCCTGGGTCATGTGATCCCCTTTTGCAACCTTCTGACAAGCAAAGTCAATGGGGAAGCCAGATCCACTTAACAACTGTGTTACTAATTTAATGCCTGCAGTAATTCATTTAACAACTGTGGCAAGAAAAGTCATAAAATGGGGCAAAACTCACTTAACAATGTCTGTTGTCAAATGTCTCACTTGACAACAGAAATTTTGGTCTCAGTTGAGGACTACCTGTATCAACAAGGAAGGAAACTGATAGAGGTTTGGGTATGGTTACATGATGGCTCACTAAAATGACCACACCACAACATATTTTTGAGTTCTTATTGTGGTCATGAGTCAAGAACTACCTTTTTGTATTGTATTATATACATAAAAAAAAGGCTGGTATGGAATTAGAAGAGTGAAGAACACACACTTTCTTTTTATGATGATAGAATTTTTCATTCATGATTGGGATATTATGGTCTACGTAAAAAGCTATAAGTCTTGCTCCACAGGACTATTCAAATGTTAATTATTCTCATTAATTTGTAAAAAGTGTTTATCATGAAGCTGATTATATTTTAATGAGTGTGGCAATTGCCCTGCAGACAAAACTGTCAAACCTATCTAAACATGTATTTAAAATTATTAGAATTTACCCAGAAAGTGACTTATATGAATAAGGACTACTTTCCTAGAAACTTGACCAGTATAACTAAATTTTAAAATGGGAAATTCAAAGCAATGTATTCTGATTATTTGGGTGCTGTTCACATTTAAAACTAGTTTTAAATTTATTTACACATGTTAGAAACAAAAATCTAGAGAGGACTCAAAAGTGCTCTTTAACTTGTGATTGCACCAGGCTGACTTACACAACCTTATGATAACTTTAACTGTTTTTCTTATTTATTTAAAACAAAGATATAATTTCAGTAGATATAATATGGATAAATAGACAAAGAAAACTATTAAACCTGTTTAATTAATCAGTATAATTTCAATAAAAGATGACCTTACTAGGCAAAGTATACTGTTATTGTTATGTTATGAAAAAGAGTATAAATCTTTAGTGCCAAGTAGTCACTGTACTGTTATTTATGAAGACAAAAAGGAAAACAGAAAATTAAAGAAACCTACTAAAATAATATACAAAATATTTCATTTTGATTTTTTTCTTTGTACTTTAACTGATTTACAGCACTGTATTTATAAATATAAACTATAGAAAACATATTCTAAGTGTTTATGTTTGCCTTTCTATGTGATATATTGTCATTCTTGCTTAAATTTAACTCAATATCTATTATGTACATATACTATTCATTTCACTATTGCGACGTATTCTCCAAGTTTAAGTTCCAGTCAGATACCAATGCTACTATGTCTTTTTTCCAATGTTGTACAGATTTATCATAAGACTTATTTTTATTAAATTTGTTCCACGTGCATTCCTTTTTCCAGAATAGATTTTATAGTCTGAAAAGGGGAATTTAGTAGAAAAATTACCAGTACTGCCATAAACAAGAGCAGCCTTTCTTCTCCTGGAATATTTGATACGTTTTGTATCTTCAGGTTTCTCTGTCATCTTCATGCAAGATGGTGCCTTTTTATGAAATGGTGGCACTGATCTATGGTTGAACACACCTGGAAAGCTTTCTTTGTATTTGTCAGCAATCTAGTGGAGGGTCCTGTAACTAGACAAAAAATTATTAATGACAAATTATTTCATAAGTACTTTCTTTTATAATGTATGATTCCTTTCTTCTTTTCTGGTTGCTAAAACTTTTATTTTTAATCAGTTTACATTTGGCTAAATGAGGAATCCCACCAAACTGTGATGTGCAAACTGAACCATAGTTTTGAGATTTGCATTAATCATGGTTTGCAAGTCATGGTAAAGCACGTGTCTGGTAAAGTCCTTATGACCATGAAGATGAAGTTTAGACAATTGCCCCACCATGAATTAGGAAAATTGGACTGCTATTGGTGCATCTTCTTTCAGAGAAACTTCCCTCTTCCTTTCCTTAGCCTTCTATCTTGGACTCCATACAATAATTATTCTTCTTTTGTGAAAAATTATAATAAAGAAAATGGTTTTAATTATGGGTATTGGGAAGAAATCTACATTTCTGAGAGGCAAATCTACATTTCTGAGAGGCATACTAGCCCAAATAATAATTCAGTATATTTCACAGGAGATTTAAGTACATTATGAAAATAGTACAAATTAAATTGATTCTTCTCTATAGCAAATGAGATCTGTATATGAATGTATTTTGTGATGTAATGTGATTCAAATGGATATGAATCTTTAAAGCTAAAAATTTGTACAATGTAAGTACCGTACCTTTCTAGGGAAAAAAAATGATGTCTAGATTTCACAGAGTGAAACTAACCATAACATTTTAGTATAGTATAGTTGAATTACTAATTAGTAGAACTGAAAATTGCTATTCCAAAAGTTTACTTTTAACTTATTATAAATTAATTAGAGCATTTCCCGATAGTTTGCCAGTATTATCTTCAGTTTGGTTGTAAGTAAGCCCTTGATGTACTCAATATTTTGACATAAATTGAAACTTTGAATGGCTGTTTTGAACGAGAACACAGTTACTGCATTGATATGGTTGAGATTTCTTTCCACTTAAATAGTTTAAGAATATTTTTTCTGTGAAAGTTGCCAATATTTTTCCTCCAGTTGATTAATTTTTTCAGACATCTGATTGATATGCAAAAATAAAGCACACCTTCCCCCCAATTATAACTGGGAAACTTGGAGAAATTTGGTTTTTTTGAACATCTGCCTGTCATTTAGTTTATAAAGATAAAGAGCCACTTACAGGAAAGACTGCAGCAGTTCTAAACACAATTGGGGATGCATTATCCCCATTCAGTAACAATCTGTTGTGACAGTAAATCAATGGTTGTGACAGTGCAATATCTCTCATTATAGAAGAGTGTTATACAAAGTCTACCAATTGCGAAACTTTTCAGATTTTAATGCTGACTGTGCAAAAATATAATATATCTAATCTATCTATAATCTATCTAATATATTTAATATCTATCTATCTATCTGTCTGTCTGTCTATCTATCTATCTATCTATCTATCTATCTATCTATCTAATAACGAAGAGGACAGCATGGGACAATTCTTCTCTTGCCTAAAAATGAATACAATTCTTTTATAAGAATTCCCCCCCCCCCAGATTGTCCTCAAAACAACCCTTAATGATTTAGATGTATAGGACAGTATGGCTGTGAAGAGCAGAAATGTCCTTATGGAAAGATGGATGCAGAAGCTGCTTTAGGAAACATATCCCTGTTGTTTTAGTAACAGTAAAAGGATTTCATCACTTGGAAGTTTCATTTGGCTGCTACACGACCAAAGTGCCTACATAGCATCAACAGCTGTGCCTAGAACTCCAAAGGTGCTGATTGTGTAGGGAGTGCAATATATCAGCTGTGGTGTGGAGCAGTGATTAGAATCCAGTATTGCAGACTAACTCTGCCAACTGTCAGGAGTTCGATCCTGACCAGCTCAAGGGTGACTCAGCCTTCCCTCCTTCTGGGGTGGGTAAAATGAGGACCCAGATTGTTGGGGGGAGGGGTAATATGCTGACATTTGTAAACTGCTCAAAGAGCGCTCTAAAGCTCTATGGAGAAATATATAAGTCTAAGTGAGGATGAAGGTTTGCTCTCTGAGCTTGTGGATGCGTTTTTAAATATCTCATTACCAGGCTAGGTATTAAACTCTGCTGAAGATGTTACCTAGCCTGATAATGAAACATTCAAAAACCAACCCACAAGTTGGAGAATGACCCTTCACACTCATCCTTCACCTGAGCTATAGATATTTGCCACTATTTCATAAGTCTAAGTGCTATTGCTATTGCTATTAAGCTTGAGAGCTCTCAACAATAATATTAACAAGCCGCCTCCCAAAGGCTATATGAGGTTGATATTTTTATTCCTATGTATTCAGCTCACAGATTTATTAACATTTCCAGCTGAATGTGTTTCTGATCCTATTCAATCTTTCTATTAAATAGGATACATGCATATATATAACATTTTGTTTAAAAGAGTACTGAGTAATAAGCAAAAGAATTACGATTGTTGTTTTCTTCTTAAAATAGACCACAAACTATCAATAATTCTTCTACCCGCATTTGCACATCTTAAAATTTCTTCATCCATTTTATTACCTTTGCTAAACCTTCTACCAAGGTACACAAATTTATCTACTCGTTCTTTTATTTATTGCCATTTCTGTATAACTTTCAATTGTTCACTCCATTTTTCCTGTCAGATATGGCTCCCTTGGTCTTTGGTAGATTCATTTTCAGATCCTGACTCTTTATACACTCTGTTTAACACTGACAACAAATCATCTGAGTTCTTTGCTGACAACATGGCATTTATGTCCTCAACCCATATGCCTCTACTCTATACAGTTATCAACAAATAGATGAAAAACTAAGGCAATATCACACTTTCTTGTCTTACTCCCTCTTTTAATTTGAATCACTATATATCATATTTACTGAGTTTTTAAACAAACCTTCAACGCTGTATGCATACAAAAGTTCTATTGTTCAAGCTTATTTGCTATTTACTATGGAAATTTTCTTTTTCGCTTTCGTATACAGGTCCTCGACTTACAACAGTTCATTTAGTGGCCGTTCAAAGTTACAGCAGCACTGAAAAAAGTGACCTATGACCATTTCTCACACTTATGACCGTTGCAGCATCCCAGTGGGTCATATGATTTACATTCGGATACTTCACAATAGGTTCATATTTATGACCGTTGCAGTGTCCTTGGGTCATGTAATCAGATTTTGCAACCTTCTGACAACCAAAGTCAATGGGGAAGCCAGATTTAATTAACAACCAGGTTACTAATTCAACAACTGCAGTGATTCACTTAACAAATGTGGCAAGAAAAATCAGAAAATGGGACAAAACTCACATAGTAACAAATTTCTCACTTAGCAATATAAAAGTTGGGCTCAATTGTGGTCATGGGTCAAGGGCCACCTGTATTGCTCGTAGACCTGCTGAAGGCCAAAAACCTAATCTGTACATGTTCTGCCCTGCATAAAACTGAACAACATTTTACAAATTCTGTTTGTTTCCTGTTCTATCTTTTAGATAAGAATTTTACCGAATACTTTCTGTGTAATACTTAACAAATTAACCACTAAACAGATTCTGCATCCCTTTTGCTACCTTTTTGTAATAGTGCTGTTGTTCCTTTATACAATTGGGAGGCACAGATGTAACATTCACAAAAACATTAACTGTTTGTTCATTACCATCCACTGGAGGGTTCACATGCAACCTCCACCAATCCATGATTTTTTTTTCCCTTTCATAATATCCAAAACAGCCTAGGTGACATCAGCTCATAGTTAGAAATTTGTAAGATGAATAAAAAGGGAATCAAAGGTAAATCATTTTCATTTTTAATTCTGTTAAAGTGTTGTAAACATCTTCCCTTGAATTTAGTTGCAGTAAAGGATATGAAAAATCTAATTGAGAGGGACTTATGACCAGTCCTTGGCCATGTACTGATTGTGATTTCTGACATTGCCTGCAGCCATCTCACAAGCAAAGTCAAAAGGGAAGCCAGAAGGAAAGCAGAGGTTGTAAGGTCCTCACTTTTGACATTCACTTAATGAACCCCACAATCTTCATTTAAGGTGGCAACCGGGATTGCTAGCACTACCATTGCTAAGTGACAAGATCACATGATGCTGCACTTTATACTGATCCTTCTGTTTAAAAAGTTATCACACTAGTTTTCAGGAATTCAAAGAAAACAAATGTTCTCACGTTGACCCCCCCCCAAGGAACCATATTCTAAAATTCTCATAGCAGCCTGCAACAAATGCTAAAATAAATGCACAGTCATAAACCTGAAAAGGGGGAAAGTTAAATCCATTTCTCCCAACAAGTAATTATGATTAGTGCAATGAACATCTCCCAGCAAAGAAATTTATTCAGTATGCTGTAAATTAATTTAAAATGACATGATGGAATAAATGTAGGAAAATCTCTCAAAAATGTAAATCATCTTTGGATTTAAAGTAATTTTAATTACATTTATCTTACCCGAAATACTCTAAAGAATTCTAGTCTAACTTCTAATATTCTTTCATTTATGTCAAAACAGGGGATAAGTTCAAATTTATCTGTTGAGTAAGCTTCTAGGGAATTTTATACCAGGATTATCAAAGGAGTCAAACACAACCTAAATCCCAGTACTTAACAGAATTATTACTATGATTCAGTGGTATCAAGGGTGATTTACTCCGGAACATCTAACTGAAACAAATCATATGTGTAAACAAATCATATGCTTTTCCCCCAGTAGTGTTTTTAGAATTTCTGTAAAGTGGCCTGGCCTGCCCTCCCCTCCTGGCAGAGGAGGCATGCTGTATGATCCCTGTCGGTCAAGAAATTCTGGCTGGCAGGGTCCAGGAGAAGGACCTTCTCTGCTATGGCTCCTGCCCTTTGGAACATCTTATTCCCTGCGTGAGAGTGGCTCTCACCCTCCTGACCTTCCACAAGAACCTGAAAACCTGGCTCTGCCGAATGGCTTGGGGTCCCAACTGTGGTGCATCACACTGGAGGTGGTTGATGAATTAAGAAGCAATATCACCTACCACCCTCCCCCCCCCGCACACATCCTGTTCCCTCCCTCCCATCTTTTCACTATAATTTTGATTGTGATTTCCATTTTTATTTTACAAATATTTATCTGTTAAAATTGTAATGTTTTAATGCTGTAAACTGCCCAGAGTCGTTTAGATACAAGACAGGTGACAAATACATTTAATAAATAAAATAGAAATTGAATGTTTGCCTATATATTTATTTGGAGTCAGATTAAAAATAAAGGGATAAGAAATTACGTTTAGCATCTGCTGTGATATACACATACTTAAGAAGAAAGTCCACATGTAACTATATTGTTGTAGACTTTGTCCTCTTCTCTGCAAAGCATCGTAAAAATTTTGATGTATAGAATCATTGTACACATTATTCAATATGTGATTAACATATGCACTTTAAAATACATTGACATATATACAAAATAAACATAATCCCTCAAAACCTGTTTAAGAGCAATTTAATTTAATTTAACTCCACTTCTGGGTACACTTCTGGTTAAGACTTGCAAATCACCTAAGATTAACTAAAATTCATTTCTAGGCAGACGCACTAATAATGAGTTCATTATTTTGAATATGTTTTCTTCCAATATCATTCCAAAGAGCAACCTGTTAAATTATTCTTTCTGTTTTGAATAAAACATGAATATAAATTGTAAAGGTGATATTGACAGAAGCCTGATGGCCCTGTCTAAATACAATATATGGCAGGCAAACAATATTTGGAAGAACAATCTCTAATTTGTGGATCCAGGTAACAGTTAAAATTTTAACCTTTGTGTATCTGAGGGAGATAGGTCTATAATTAAAATACAAAAAGATCATTGTTCAGCTTAGAACTGTAAACCTCTAATATAATGAATATGTTTTGTACCAATCCAGTGTAAAACTATCTGGGTCCAGAACTATGCCTGATTTAATTGAGTTAAGCGTAGAAACAAATCTTTGAAGCAATAAAGTTAAAGTCCTGTGATATAATAAATCAGCCTGTTTAATATAAACAAGCCTGTGGTTAAGAAGAGTCACTAAGCTTTCGTCCGGCCAAAAAACTGCCGGCATCATCAGAGTTAGAATAACAGAAGATCGGGAAGGTAGCTCATATAGCCTCCTGCCTCTGCGCCTGGCTCCTTGAGCGTGTCATCGGCCCGTTGATTGTATTAATCTGTATCACACAGAGTTGTTCCTCATCAGGCAAACTGTCTTTGACTCCACTGGTTGTTTTACGATCCTCAAGTGCTCTTTTAGAGTGTGTGTAAGCACTTGGAGGGCGACTGTCAATCCGTCCCTGCGCCCAGTCCCCCTCCCTCCCAGGGTCTTGTCCTCCCCCACCCCCAAGGCCATTGTCATAATTCCTCCGCCCCAGTCCTGCAACAAGCAGGTGTTCCGGTATTCCTGCTCTCTGTCTTCCCCCTCCCTCCCCCTCCTTCCAGATTACCTCAGTTCTTCCATCCCTGGCTTAGGGCCATTTGGTCCATCATCTCGGTCCATGGGAGTCGTGGTCGTCCCATCTATAGAGCCATCATACCAATTATGTAAAATGCTGTCATCTTCTTCCTTAGAGATCGTGCCTGGCTCATCCATCATTCTACCACCCCAATCCTGCCAAGGAAGAGTTAAATGTCTTCTCATCACCGTGGTGCTGTTTTTCCCATCTCCTAAGCGTCTGGTAGCCGGCAAAAGATCTATATGCCAGTTGATGGAATTTTCATTAGAGAGCCAGGCTTCCTTGAGTAGGCGGCCGCCCTTGGTAGTCTCACGAGCTATAACCTCTGCATTAGCTAGATCGAAAGTGTGGCCAGAGCTAGACATATGGGCCCACACTTGTGAGCATTGCTCCTGCCTTCTAATAGCCAGTTCGTGTTCACAAACCTTGGTCCTCAGTCTTTTAGTAGTTTCCCCAACAAAATTGCTTGCACAGTCCTTGCAATTAATTCTGTAAACCACAGATGATCTTTGACTGTTGGGGAGCGGTTCTTTTGGATGCAGGATCTTGGACCTAAGGGTGTGCTCGGGCCTGTGGGCTTGGGCCTATTCTAACTCTGATGACGCCGGCAGTTTTTTGGCCGGATGAAAGCTTAGTGACTCTTCTTAACCACAGGCGTGTTTATATTAAACAGGCTGGTTTATTATATCCTGGTGTTCGTTTTTTCTTTTATTTGTTAGCATAATGCCCAGGATTCACATTTTTAGTATTTTAAAATACCAATCTCAGAAGGGTAAGTGTGACTGAAGAGAATTAAGAAACTCGAAATAGCTATCCCATTCTCCCTTAATTCTTTGTTAGCAATCCAAACACACACACACACACACACACACACACACATATTAAAGATCTTTAAATGTTTATTGGATTTTGTACATTTTTCCATATGCAACCTGAAGATGTTATGTACTTATTTGTTTGAGTCTTTAGAGTCAGTCTAGCATGGTTAAGTTATTTTGTTAGTCCAACCAACTACTCAGGGTTGTTGGAAAAATTAAAGGCATGCTGTGTTTGCTGCCTTGAACTGCTAAATGAAAGGTGGGAAATAAATAAACTTCTCTCAATTTTACCAGTAATATTTCCTGATGCAACAAAGCATCTATGTTGTTAAGAGAATGATTGAGCTACTTCAGGTTAATATTTCTTTAAATTTCAGCCGTAGGAATTTAACTTTCCTTTATTTACTTTAAGAAATTGTTATTTTTTTAAAAAAAGTGAATGCAATAATTCAGCCTTGAATAAATGCTTTGATAGTTTTTTTAACCAAAAACAATAGTATTTGTATGCTGCTCCCTGTCCTACCAGTTTATTAAAATCTCTCAGCACAAATGCACTCAAGAATACATACAAATATAAATATGTATGTATGTATGTATGTATGTATGTATGTATGTATATGTAAGTCTTTTGTTATATATATATATATATATAAATAAATAAAGCCCCCGCCCAAACAGAACACTCCCCCATCCAATCAGAGCACAGCCAACCCCCCATCCAATCAGAGCACAGCCAACCCTCCCATCCAATCAGAGCACAGCCAAACCCCTAACCAATCAGAACACACCTCCACCCAATCAGAACACAGCCAAGCTCCCACCCAATCAGTTCATACCTCTACTGACAGTTAAAAGGAAGAAACAGCTAAGACCACACATTGCTCCTCGAAGCACGAAGCTGAAAACACCAGCCTGAAGATGACAAATGGGACTTCGTCGAAACGTCGCCAAGACACTTCCAATTTTATGCGGGACAAAACCCAAATAACCAAACCTATATGGAGTTTCATAGAAGGATAGTCTGAACTTGTAATAGGATTTATTTCAAGTGCTTTAATATTAGGTATCAAATAATGAGATACTAAGAAATGATCTAGCCCATGCAAAAACACCATGTGTTTTATTATATTAGGAAGCATATTAGGAAGCATATTCAAAATTAAATGTCTCCTACATTAAGTTCAGAGATGTAATGTTGTGAAGTGTTACCATTTCAAGAACATAACATGGATAATTTGGTGTTTCAGTCTAAATAGGAATTCTAAGTTTAGTCAACCAATAAACATCTTTTTGTTCTGGAAAAAAATTACAGTATCTCTGGGGCTCCTGTGACCCTTAAGCAGAGACATTGTCTTGAAATGGAGAACATTTAGGAGAATAATGAATCCTCCCAAGAGTCGCTCTTCTGGCAAAATCATGCTAACAATGTAGCAATGAAATAGAGGAAATAACAACAAAAGTCTATGGGCCTCCCTTAACATAATTAAATCATTGTTCATGATTCCACCATCAAAAAAGCCGTGGCTAAAAAGAGAGTATCAAGGTAGAAGCGATTGTTCACTAAGAAGAACATTGATGTTGTATTAAATTTTCTCCAAAGCATGTAGATCAGTGGTTTTCAACCTTTCTAATGCCGCGACCCCATAATACAGTTCCCCATGTTGTGGTGACCCCCAACCACTTATACATCACCGGGTGCCAGGGGCGTGGCCAAAGAAAAGGGGGGGAAAAATGGCGGACAGCCTTGTTTGGCGACCCCCGTGAAATGGTCGTTTGACCCCAAATGGGGTCCCGACCCACAGGTTGAGAACCACTGATCTAGATGTTGCTCCAGGTTTTTGGAGAAATGTTCATTGACAGAGAAGTCAAAAGTTTTACTTTAGTGTCTGCCTGGCTATCACTATTTTTGGCAGGGAACATACATTGCACTCTGCAATAAGAATTTCATATCTACTGTTAGTCATAGAGGTGACGGTGTAATATTATGGGAATGTGGTATTGACTCAGAATCTGGACAGCTTGCTGTCACTGAAGGAAAAATATGAATTCTACAGGAAAGCTTTAGGCCATTTGTCTGCCCCCTGAAGCTGAAGCACAAGTGGTTCATAGAGCAAGACAGTGACCACAAACATAAAAGGCAGGCCTAAAAAAAGAATAGAGGAAGAAAATAAATTTGGTGGCTTGGAATGCCCAGGACAAAGTCCATCCTTAAACCCCATAGAAATGTTATGAGCAGTTCATGATGGATAGCCTGCAAATGTTAACTGACTTGAAGCAGCTTGCCACAGAAGAATGAGTCAGAATTCCCATTCATCTGTGTAAGAATTTGGTAATTACAGGAAGCATTTGATTGCATTTATTGAAACTAAAGTTGGTACAACTGATTATAAATCTAAGGGGCAATTTGTTTTGTACGCTAACATGCTGCATGTTAATGAAGTTGTTTATGAAATAAATGAAATACATTACATTTCAAATGCTGCTATTACTTTTTCATTAGCACTCTATTTATGCATCAGTAGGACCTACATGAAAGTGTGATAATATATATTCAAAAGCAAAGGCAGGCAGACTCCCAACTAAGGGCAAATATATTGATGTAGAACTGGATTCATCAGATTAATGGCATATAGAATATCCATGTTCTATCCAATGTTCCAAGAATATGTGATGTAGAGACTCCCTGCTACTTTAAAAAAATAGTATAGTCCATCAGGCCAATGAAATGGTTTTCTTTCATTAGGTTTATATAGAGTAGCCCTCATTCTTCACAAATAGTATTCAGTTTTCGATTATAGAATTGTATTATGATGCATGAATTTTACATATACGTATTCATACTACACTCTTGCCCAAGCAAAATATTTACAGGTTTGAGGTCTTCAGCAGGTTCTACTCAATCCTTTTAGCAACAAGAAATTATCTGTCAGCTACTTCATTAATTAATAAAACCTCTGTAGTAAATTAGCACATTGATTACTACAAAAATATTTGAAGAAGAAAAAATTGAAATATGAATTTATATGAATTCTAGGCCACCATAATTCAATAGTACAAAATCTGTCTCTTTGTCTGTCTGACATGTAACACACACACACACACACACACACACAAGATATAACTATATATAACTATATATAACACTATATACACACACACACACACATCTGACGTGTGTGTGTGTGTGTGTGTGTGTGTGTAGTATTTCATCATTTGGCTCATAAACTAGACATGGGAGTAATTTTTTTATTTGACCTAAGAAATAGTGGAGAGCACATGAATAATTGGGTCTGTGAGCTGAATGGACTGAAGTGTTTAAAATCTAAGGAAATAATTAAAAAGCTTTACTGATTAAATTAATAACAAACACAGTCCACTCTTTTGCTAACAGTCGCTGTTTTGTTTGTAGGAAGTTATAATAACATGGATGATACCTGCAAGAATGGATATTCTTTTTAGGTTTGCAAGAATGTCAGTTTTATTATTATAGTAGCAATTACTGATGAAAATTGCCTACCAGTTGGGTTAATTACTTGATATTTTTCCTCTCTCCACATTTTATCTACATCACTTCAGGAGTTTTTATATATGTGTTTGTGCATTCTTGCTTCTTGAAAACTGTAATGCCTATGCAACTGCAGAATCTTATTTTATTTTATAAGGGTTCCAGATAATGTGGTTGATGGGTCATGGAAAAGGAAAGATTTTAATATATTGACTCTATTGGCAGTTGGAACAATTATATGTTGTGGGGGGAGACATACTTGCCAGCTTAGAACTTTTTTCTTTTCGTATCTTAAAAGCTTAGTTTTTTCCATGTGCAGTGAAGTCAGTTGCTCTAAGTCAGGGATGTCAAACTCGCAACGTCATGCAACATATTGTGACTTATTTGCCATTGCTGACAAGGGAGTGGGCGCAGTTTCGCTTTGATGCATCCGGCTATGGGCCGGCAGTTTGACACCCCTGCTCTAAGTGATAAATAAGGTTCAGAGTAGAAGCAGAAACAGTGGCTTCATGGTTTAACTGCAGTCAAAAAACTTTCCTTTCCCACTTGTGGGGCTATTACCTTGAATATATCTATAAACAAGGCAGTTGCTCATCAAGTGGAAAGAGGGAATTAATATAATCAACTATGGTGTGTGCACTAACAGGCACTACTAGACTTGCTAGTGTCATAAAAATATTTCGCTAGTGTAGTCCAATAAATAGCTCTGTTAGTGTAGTAAATTATGGGATATTATCTGGAAGTACTAATTGTTAATTATAGACAATTTTACTCATTTTAGGCTAGGGAATAATAAAACATGTATTATTATGAGCAATGAAAATTTATATTCCAAATCCATTTTTTTAAATCATTGATGATTAAATGGGTATACTTTGCATCAGTTTTATTGATTGTAGGTACTATTCAGTCTGAAACAATGGTGATACATTTTTTTTTTCTATTTGAGAATTGAAAGCAAAAACAGTAAGCTGTTTATACCAAAGTTTTAGAATTCTTTATACAGGCAACTAATAATAGCTCCTTTATTGCTGAAATAACTATTATTAATATGATTAGCTTACTGCTTAAGAATGATAAGCCAATATAACATTGCTTCCTAAAAATATGTGAACAAATATTGATATAAAAAGAATTTAGGTCAGTTATGTGATTATCTTTTTCTTCAGATTGCCTATTCGGAAAAGGCATACTAGGAAAAGTATAAACCAATGGTTCTCAACCTTTTTAATGCCGCGACCCCCAACCGGTCATAAGTCGAGAACTACTCAACCGGTCGTAAGCCGAGGACTGCTCAACTGGTGCAGCACCGTTTGCAGAATGGGACTTTTGGCGGGCTCAGCAGGGCAGAGACAGCCTGGACAATTCCTATTGGCTTTTGAAAGCCAATAGAATTAGACTCTATTCAAGAGAGTCTATTCTATTGGCTTTCAAAAGCCAATAGAATAAAAGGGAGTAGCATAGCTAAGGAAAAGGGGAAAAAATGGCGGACTGTGTTGTTTGGCGATCCCCGTGAAATGGTCGTTCGACCCCAAATGGGGTCCCGACCCACAGGTTGAGAACCACTGGTATAAACTGAAAACATGATAGGAACATGCTTGAAATAACATATTATGCCTGGAGTTGATCTGCTATATACGTAACCAACTCATAGCTGTACAAAGGAAGGCAGATTGTAGTCTGTATTTGCCTGAAAAAAAAAAAAAAAAGATTTGTCACCTTTAGGATTTACAGTACTATGATTGCATTGTTAAAGAACAGTTTACCTATTCATGAATTTAATGTTTTGGATTATTATTTGATCTGCAAATGAACAAGTGTAGTTGCACCAATAAACCACTTTCACGTGTGGTGTTTAACAGTGATTTATTTTCCATCTATATTATCTGCTTTGTGATATGACATATATAATGAAACCAAATCTCAACACAGTTTCAGACTTGAGGGGTTTAGTTTAATTTTGTAAATGGAGAAATTGTGCATAATGAAGCCAATATCTCATGCGAACCCAGTAATGATAGAAGTAATCTGTAATAATACCTGTGCAGTTAAATAAGCAACAGGATGCACAATTGCATATGGTAATATAGATGCAGTACGTAAACAAAAAAAAAAGTTTCAATCTCATGCTTGGTTTTGTGGATTAGCACTATAAAGAAGCAAACACCACTGCATGGAAAAAATGAGCTTATCAATCAAAGGACTGTAATTCATATTAAAGCCTGAGTGAAGAGTTCTCTAAGGTGATTTTTAGGAATAGTGATTCCTGATCACTAATCAGCGATTTTCACTGCCTAGTAAACTAAATTTGCAGAATTTAACCAGTTATTAAAAGGATTTCCAATCAAATTTGATATCATCAGGTGCTATTTCATGTTGATGAACCTGTAGATTAAACATAATATGAATTTTCAAGGAGCGGCACATATTTTTCATATTTACACAAAAACCTGCACAAAAGGGAGGCTGTTTTAAAAAAGAACAGGGAAATGCAGTATTAATTCAAGATTGAAAGAATTCAAAATCATTTTCAATGCATACAAAACTCTTAGAAATCAATTTCTTAGGCAAATAATGTAAGGCACTGAATTCACTAAAAATAAAAAGCATGCCGATTGTGATGAAACCAATTCCAGCCTTATCAGTAATCACTTTTGTGGGCTCCTGTTTGCAAATTTTCTGAAAAGAGGCTCTCATGTCAATTTTAGAGAATTTAGGACTAGGATATTTGGACTGCAAATCACCAGAAAGCCATCAAATAGCAAAAGATAAATACTGAAAAATTGGACAGTTGCTTGGGTAAAGGAAGCCCTATTTCTTGAATAAAAGTCTTCTCACATAATTTAGATTCTGTCCTCTTTTTGGTGATAGTCTGAAAAATGTTCTAATCGTTTTCAACCTAAATCATGAGAGATTATGAATAGGAGCCTAGCTATATCCTAGCTTTTGAGAAATGGTACAAAATTTTGCAGCAGAGGCTAAGGTCATTGCAGGAAGAGTCTACTTTAGTCTTAATAATTGTTTTTGGAGATGAGTTTAAACTATCAAGGTTTTTTTATCACAGGATGACTAAGATTAATATAAGAAAAAGGGATTGGAAATAAAAAGTGAAGAAGGTCTGAAGAGTATATAATGGGGCAGTGTAGTAGTTAAGATACTAGATTAGGACTAGGAAGACCACTCTCAGATGTGGAATTTCGGGTCAGGAGAAAAGTAAAAAAAAAACAAAAAACTAGGAAACAAATAATGGGCATCAGTTTGTCAAATTCATTTATATATCTGAAGCCATCTGTTCTTCTGGAAGAGAACATTTTCTTCCATACTGTAGTCATAATTTAAAGAGTAGTAATCCTATGCATAGCATAAAACAGCAGGTAAAACAGTTTCTCTCATGGAATGGGAAGGGATGATTCATTTGTCCCCTACAGATCTCTCATATCCTCAGAATCTAGTCTGTAAACTCACCAAAGTAACTGAATCAGATTTTGAGCATGGATGTTGTAACAAAACATGAAAAAGTTTTGTGACATGGATGAAAACTTATGTATCCAGATTTCTCCCATTGTAAATAAATACTACTCCAGTTCCTATAAATGGATATTTTTTTTCTTGTGACTGAGCAAGTTGGGAGCTGTGTAATTTCAATTAAAAGTTACATTGAAACTACTATATATTGACATAAACATAGTTTTTTTTTCCCATAGTAAGGGCAGGAAGCAGTGCTTTCTTAATGGCTTTTGTGATGTTCTATGGGTCAACCTGACTATGTGCCACTGTAATAGAGTGTTCCTTGTTAAGCCCATGATCACTTTGAACAAAACTCCATGTTTATGGCAGTATTGTAAAAGTAGCACTTATTAAAGTCTTGTGGTGAAGTCTTCAGCATTGATCCACGAGATATGCACAAGCATCCTCTTTTGTTTGGTGAATCACTATATCCACCATGGCAGCCATTTATGAATGACCAAGCCCTGTGATTGGCATAGCCAGATTCCAAATGGCTATGGCCAGGTCACACAGGTTGGGGATCTGTGCCCTAATATATACTCTTTTTAAAGGTATATATTTTTAAATATATATATATTAATATGACTTAACAAAGAATACAAAGAGGTATTTAAATCACTCCAAAAACAAAGTGGTCTTCCCACAAGATAGGGAGGACAATCTACAGCCCTCTAGACCAGGAGTAGGCAACCTTGGCTCTTTTATGACTCGTGGACTTCAACTGGCTCAGGAATTCTGGGAATTGAAGTCCACGAGTCATAAAAGAGCCAAGGTTGCCTACCCCTGCTCTAGACATTGCTTACCTGTAACTCCTATTGGTTACATTGGCTGATGGGAGTTGATATTCAGCAATACTGGAAAGGTTACAAGTGGCCATCCCTGCCATAGAGTTTGGTCTGGTATCGCATATTGTGTTTATTTATTCTTGTCTTTTAAATAAATTACATTTGTATCATTAATTCTGGGATTGCCTCCTCCTCTTCCTCCTCCTCCTTATCATTATTCCTTAACTTGCACAAAAACTATTATTATACTAATGAGCTATTCAGAGAATTTTGGATTATCATTCAAAAATTATTCATAACAGGGCTTCACTAAACTCTCCAGGATAGCTAGCAACATTTAATGTAATTAAAAGTAATTTAGCCTAATATACATTTAAACGGTAATTCAAATAAACACTATATCTTCAGATGAAATCATGACGTCCATCTGTTAGATTTGAAAGCAGAAATAACTGTGCTATTAGAATATTATCTGATTCCCTAAGAATAAGAAGAGAGCAATTTTTTTTTTGAGAAAGAGAGAAGAAGAGAAAGAAAAGAAGTTTACTTTTCAGAATTTGTTGTTGTTAATTGCGAAGTCGTGTCCGACCCATCGCGACCCCATGGACAACATTCCTCCAGTCTTCCTGTCCTCTACCATCTTCTGGAGTCCATTTAAGTTCACGCCTACTGCTTCAGTGATTCCATCCAGCCACCTCATTCTCTGTTGTCTCCTTCTTCTATTGCCCTCAATCTTTCCCAGCATTAGGCCCTTCTCCAGTGAGTCCTTCCTTCTCATTAGGTTATTATTCATTCAGAATACTCATATTTAAAAACTATTGGCTTTACGTGTGATAAAAAGTTTCCCCTTACTGAATGAAAGCAACGAGAGTTTATTACAGATACATTAACCTTTAAGGTGACCAACTTTTTTACAATGAAAAGGAGGACAAAAATAAATTGAAGAAAAAAATATCGTAAATAAAAGAAATGTTTTATTCGTTGCAACACAATATAATATGATAAATGCATAATAGAAAACATTTGTAACAATAACATTTTATATTGTAATTATGCTTACATGCAATGCCCCTGCCCACAGCTGCCCCACCAGCACTGCTGTCCTGCCGTGTAGAGCAGGCTCCGTGGCTCCCAAAGCACCAGCTGTGCCAGCTCTGGCCCCGGGGGGGCAGCCCGCCATCAACACACCCCGCCTGCAGCCACCCCGCCAGCACCACCACCCACCCTGCACAGCCTCGTGTAGAGCAGGCCCCACGGCTCCAACAGCATGGGGGACAGCCGGCCACCGCCGCCCCTCACAGCCCCGCCTGCAGCAGCCCCGCCGCCCCTGCCTCTTGCGCCCACAGCCATTATTGCCCTAGCAGGGCTGAAGATCAAGAAAAAGTTACCGTGGCATCGCTGCTCCAGTCTCCTCCAAGTATCTTCGGGACTAACTAGGAGATGGTGTATTTGAATAGCAGGGAGGGGTGCAAAGTTCCTGCCAATTCGCCTTCGCTGCAGACAACTTACATGTGCAAAAGTTTGCCGGCCGGGTGTTTTAGCATGCTCAGCAGCAATTCCTATTGGCTTTTGAAAGCCAATAGGGGGAGTAGCACAGCTCATGCAAAAGTTGAAAAAAAACCATCAAAAAAGGTGCCAGAATGCCGTTCTGAGCGTTCTATGAGAAAAAAAACCCCTGCAGATTAGTCTTCAAATATCGAAAAGGAGGACATGTAGGAGGACACTTTTTGAGGGAGGACAGAACTCACAAAAGGAGGACCGTCCTCCCTAAAGGAGGACGGTTGGTCACCTTATTAACCTTTACAGATATAAAATTTTAAGACTCCTAGTATTCAGATATGGATACTGAATTTTGGTTTTGTAATTACCATATTATTTTTGGTATTCCATTGCATAAAATTCACTTTCATGCAAATAGACAATTATTGCACATTGATCTCCCCTAGCATCTTATTTCCTTTTCCAGTGGAAAAACTATTGTATATTGTATGATAATCTTCAATAAACTCCTATTTCTATTAGAGAGTCTTGCTTGAAATTTATAATAGAGTACTCCAAATCCATGTTTAATGCATAGTGCTTAGTGAATGTGAGAATGGGGTAATATCTGAGTCTTTACGAAAGTAGAGTCTTTCCTAAACTTGATACCTAAGCTGAAGCATTGATAGCTTCTTCCTGTTGGTTTTCTCTTTTCTCTGGACATAGTTGTTAGGACTTTAAAGTTTCAGAATAGCTGCCCATATGAATGCTTTTCATCCATCAGTGCCCACACTTCTTAATGTGCTTTGTCCTAAGGAAAGTTCTTTCACTGTCAAGATACTTGCTGTGTAATCTTTTGGAGCCCTGCCGACATTCTCTTCCTTTCCCCACAGTAATTTGGCAGATTGCAGCTTCAGATTTACAGATGTCTTCCTTCACTAACTGAAGCAATGTTATGGACCAAGCAATTTTCCCCATAGTTGTAAAGGTATTGATTATATTGCCACCTATATTTCTTGCCATAGGAGGAAAGAAATATGTGCACAGCTATTTTTCCCCTCAAAAATAAATCAGATTATTCAATGTGATTTTTTTTGTAACTAAGATGGTAAGCAAATAGTTTTTCCCAGTTTTTTTTTTTCATTTCATTTGCTGAATGAAGTGAATAAAGCAATGTATAATGGTGGCTTCTCTTTCTGGGCAGCATTTGTGTTAGAAACTGGAACCCTGTGAGAACTTGTGCTTTCAAAGATAGGCAATGGCAAGTTAACATTAAGTTCCCCAAAACATGCATTGCATTGTCACCACCCAAAATATGAGGTTGCATGATTTAGCTTTGGACATTTACCAGGCAACATGCAGCTTCTGTCATTCAAGATCTTTCCATCTTTCCATTACATGGAAAGATAATAGATAACTAAAGTGTTTATCATTCACCTCACTCAGCTTTTCATTTGAAACCTTGCTCAGTTCCATATTAGAAGAGAAAAATATTTCAAGTTTGTTAGTAGGACCCCTGCTGGGTTAAGGCAGATGCTTAATTTCCATGTTTAAATCATCCACTGTGAATATCATGTGCAGTTATCATGGTGTTTAAGTTGTCACAAAAGAAGTATTAAGACTGCAGATGTAATGTCATAGCAGTGAGAAAGTTATGAAAAACAAGGGGAGCATTTGTTACTTCCTTTCTTCTCTCCAAAAACATTTTAGCACATATATATATATATAATATATATATATATATATATATATATATATATATATATATATATATATATATATATATATATATTAGTATAAGGTCTCTGCTTCTCAGCTTCATATTTTGATGGCTTCAGACACTGAAAGTACCACTTTGCCAACACTGAATTCCAAGCAGATCTTGAATGTTATATTCAAGCATAGCTGTAAAAAAAATAAAGACAATTCCCAATCTGGTGCTCTCAGGATGGGTTCCTCTTAATTCCAATATAACATGTTCAAGGTCCTGTTGACAGGGAAATTAGAGAAGCTGAAGTTCATTGCATCTGGCAGCAGTTGTTACCAATAAGGACAATTCATGTGGAGCCATTTGTTGTTGTCTTTGTCAATAGCATGGAAGTGACTTGGTTTACTAGGAATTAGGGAGTTGAGGGCATGTTCTTAGTCACTTGATAATTGAAGTTGAATTTAGAAATTTATGCACCCCTTCCTCATTTGCCAACCACTGTCCTTCAAATAGCATACTCCATTGTTATGATGTTTGAGAAGAAGCTTTCTGAATGCTTTTCAAATCATTGTGTGCTATTTGGAGAACTGTTCTTGTGGCCTTAGGAAGAAGGCCTGCCATGGCCAGCAGCTCTCTTGCATAGGGCCAGGCCAGACAATCAAGGTTGGAAGGGTTTTGCACTATGGTCCTGAGTCAATAGCAATAGCACTAGACTTATATACCACTTCATAATACTATACAGCCCTCTCTAAGTGGTCAGCATATTGCCCCAATAATCTGGGTTTTCATTTTACTGACTGAGTCAGCCTTGAGCTGGTCAGGATCAAACTGCTGGTCATAGGCAGAGTTAGCCTGCAATACTGCATTTCAAACCACTGCACCACCACAGCTCTTCGCTATGGCGGCCAGACTGGGCCTCTATTTCAGCCCTAACATTACCAGTGTCATTGTAGCTGGGGAGTGCTGCTGTGCAGAGCAGCCCAAAAGGCAGAGATGAGGGCAGGTGGGTAGGTGGGTGTGACTTCAACAGGAGGCATTCACTTACTTTACTGAGCTTTGGAACTGGGAGAGACAGTGCTGGGAATGGCTGGGATCAGGTGAGTCCTCATGTAATGATTGGTGGGATTCAGTTAACAATGGCAGTAGGTGGTACTGTGATTGCTGTTGCTAATGATATGGTTGTGTGATATTTCCCCTAATGATTGTATTGCTTAGTGATGGACATTCCGGTCCCAGTTATGTACCCTTGTAACTCAAGGACTACCTGTAAGTAAAGGGGAAACACATACTTCAAGGATATTATTAAAATGTTCTGCATTTAAGTTGAAAATGGTTAAGAAAAAGAATTTATCTTTTTGCAGATTAGTTTTCTTCACTGGCAAATGTATGGTGTATTTTATAATTTAAGAAAAGATGATGACAAATCTATATATTATTAAATATAATATTTATTTGAAGTGAAAATGATTTAGATCCAGTTTCAACTTGATTGTTCTGATGTGCATGGAGAGAGAAAGAGAGAATGAACTTGCATCCACATTTATGGACATGCATTGCCAGACTGTCTTGCTTTTTAATCTGCTTGTATAAGCCTTTTTTATTAAAGCATTAATGGAGGATTTATGTGATTATGGATCTGGGACTTGAAGATAAAAGGATGTTGCTTCGAGTGTAGAAATTGCACATAAATTTCACTCGGATATTTGCTGATTGTTGAGAATCTCCTTTATATATAACAGATTTTTCCCCTTTGTCTGGTGTTGTTATTGCGTTGTTTTAAATATGTATTATGGCAAGAGGGTCATGATTGATTTCCAATGCTTATAAAAATTACATTTTGTCATTGTTTGTATTCTAATTTCATTGGGGAAGTAATAGAATGTAAAGGGGGTATGAACAGTCCTTGGTATCATTAGCCTGGAGAAACTATTAATACTAATAGTAGTAAAGTTGGAAAGGACCTTGGAGGTCATCTAGTCCAACCCCCTGCTCGGGCAGGAAACCCTACACCATTTCGGACAAGTGGCTGTCTAGTCTCTTCTTAAAGACTTCCAGTGTTGGAGCATTTACTGCTTCTGGAGGCAGGCTGTTCCACTGATTAATTGTTCTCACTGTCAGGAAGTTTCTCCTTAATTCTAGGTTGCTTCTCTCCTTGATTAGTTTCCACCCGTTGCTTCTTGTCCTGCCTTCAGGTGCTTTGGAAAATAGCTTAATTCCCTCTTCTTTATGGCAGCCCCTGCGATATTGGAATACTGCTATCATGTCCCCCCTTGTCCTTCTCTTCGTTAAACTAGACATACCCAATTCTAGCAACCGTTCCTTATAAGTTTTAGCCTCCAGTCCCCTAATCATCTTTGTTGCTCTTCTCTGTACTCTTTCTAGAGTCTCAACATCTTTTTTACATCGTGGTGACCAAAACTGGATGCAGTATTCCAAGTGTGGCCTTACCAACAAAGGGAACAAGTAGATGTAGTTGTATTAAATTTCTGTTACTCTTCTATACAAAGTTATCTAGCAGTTTAAAGAGATATGATTTACTGCAGGAAAGCATTCCAGGGAAGAAAATTAAATATTCAGTTTTCTGTGCTCCTACTATGTAATAAAAGTGGTATCTTTCTCCCTGGCAAAGGTGCTTGCAAATTACAAACTACTCTGTCAGAAATATGACAATTAACACTGATAATCTGTTCAACAAATAGAAGTATAAACAATATTAAGGAAAATAAAATTCAATGTACCAATTATTGATGTCAAAGCAACCAAAATCACACTATGTTATAGAAGAATCCTTTGAAATTCTAGTACAGTGGTTCTCAACCTTCCTAATGCCGTGACCCCCAACCATGTGGTCGTAAGTCGAGGACTACCTGTATTTTCCTGCGGGCGGGGCAGGAGGAGGCACGCCCGCTTTGCCTCCTCTCCTGCGGCTGGGCAGGCCGAGGGTGCACCAGGCCGTCGCCCAGCAGCTGCCTCGGCCCAGGAGTGCCACGCATGCGTGGTGCTGCCCCCTGCGCCGGCCGAGGCGTAGCTGGCAAGCGGCAGTGATGGTGCAGGGCCACCAGCTGGCCCAGCCCAAGGGAGGTAAGCCACCTGCCGGGCCCCACGCGCGCCAGCAACCCTCCCTGCGCCCGCCGGCCTCCCACCTCCCACCCTAGCCCTCTTTTACTTACATTTAGTAGTTGCTCAGCAGGGAGGGGTGGAAACGTCCAGAAAGCTCGCCTTAGCTGCAGACAACTTGCAGCTCCGTTTGCAGACTGGGACTTTTGGCAGGCTCAGCAGGGCAGAGACAGCCTGGACAATTCCTATTGGCTTTTGAAAGCCAATAGAATTAGACTCTATTCAAGATAGAATCTCTTGAATAGAGTCTATTCTATTTAATTCTTGGATTGCAAAACAGAGGAATCTGCCTAGAGATGTGGTGATATATTTTGCTAAGAAGTCCTTGCGAAATCAGATTCTGCAAATTTTTTACAATAAAAGATTCCAGATTGCTGCTCAAGATATTATTATTTTAAAGGAAATTCCACCTAAAATTTTAAGAAGCAGAAAAGATTTTTCTTTTCTAGCAAATGAACTTAAAGCAAGACAAATGCCATTTAGATGGGAGATTCCGATGGGCATTGTTTTGAGCCATGCGGGGACACGTTATAGACTTAACACAGTTGCTAAAGCTAAGGAATTTTATAAAACGGTCCTGGGTGCAGGCTCACCTTTGCCCATGATGCACAAAGTTCTGAGTGATAAAGAGATGGAACAGAAATCTGAAGATACAGGTGCGATGACTGTTGGACAGGTGGTATGGATGTCTCAAGTAGAGGTTAAAGAACAGAGAATGACCCGTGCAGCACACAAACGTAAAGAAAAAGAACAACAGAAAAAAGAAAAAGAAATCAAAGAATCTACTCAGCAAATTGTTTCAGTGCCGGTGGGAGGAGCAAGACCCAAAAGCTCTGCAACATATTCTTCAGTAGCAGAATTTGAGGGGATCTTCTCCAGGCTTAAGGCCAAGGGAGATGGCAAAGCTCCTGACCTGGAATGTTAATGGATTAAATATTCCTCAAAAGAGAAAAAAAATCTACCATTATTTGAAACAACACAACAATGATGTTATCTGTTTGCAAGAAACTCATATTACATCTAAAGACCAAAAATACTTAAACAATCCTCGTTTGGGATCTCATTTTGTATCTCCCGCCCCTGGGAAAAAAGGGGGTGTGGTAATTTATGTTAAACAGAATTTATCTGCTACCCTGTTAGAATCAGATCCTCATGGAAGATATGTTATGCTTGAACTTGGTTTATATGGCAAGAAAATTCTTGTTGTGGGGTTGTATGCACCAAACCAGCAACAGGAGCAATTCTATAGGTTGCTACATCAGAAAATAACTTTGTTGGATTATAGATCTGTGATTTTAATGGGAGACTGGAATGGTGTCTTAGACATACAAAAGGACAAAAAAGGCTCTTCTACCTTTTTTAAACAGGCTAAACTACCTAAAGCCTTTTTTGACATGAAAGAAGATTGGGAATTGAGGGACTATTGGCGTGAACGCAACCTAGAAGAAAGGGATTTTACCTTCTTCTCAGATAGACACCAATCTTTTTCAAGAATTGATTTCTTTTTGATTACAACAGACTTATACAACAGGGTGAAGAATGTAAAAATTTTTCCTAGGACATTGTCTGACCATAGTCCAGTATGGATGGAACTGTTTTCTGAGAAAGAAGACAGGAGATCCTGGAGGGTGAATGAGAATTTATTCAAACAAGAAAAAAATGTTCATAAATTAAAGGAATGTTTAAAGGAATATTTTGCTTTAAATATGAATAAGGGAACATCAATGTCAATGGTGTGGGATGCAAGTAAAGCTTTTATGCGTGGTATTTTGATAAAAATGAATAATCTGCATAGACAGAAACAGACTCAGAAACGTAAAGATTTAGAAGAGGAGATTAAATTAAAAGAGAAACTTTTAATTTCAAATCCTTTAGATGAAAAGGTGAAAGGAGCTTTAAAACTGTTTAAAACACAATTTAATATGTTGATGGCTGATCAAGCCGCAACCAATTTATTATTTATGAAACAAAATACATTTTGTAATGCTAATAAACCAGGGAGATGGTTGGCTTATCAGTTAAGAAAGAAACAGAAACAGAGGAATATAGATAAAATAAATTATAATGGTAAATTGGTTTATCAGAAAGAATTGATTAAGAAATCCTTTTTAGAATATTATCAAAAATTATACAAGAGTGCCAATATTCAAACTACAGATATAAACAATTATTTAGGTAAAGTTAACTTTCCTAAATTAACAGAAGATCAGGAAAAAGAGATTAATGGCTTAATTATTATTATTATTTTTTTTATTGAAAATTTTTAACATTTTACAAAATAAATCCCCTCCCCAAACCCGCCCACCCACCCATACCCTCCCCCAACCCCAAACCTCCCTAACCCTCCCCTGAACCTCCCAGAGTTGATTACAGGCTTATCCAAAATATTTCAAAAGAAAAAAAAGAAAAAAAACTTAAAACACATATAAAACTTAAAACACCTATAAATCCTAAACAATCGTAAATACCTTAAATTAAATGAATTATTTCTAGAAAATAATAATAGACACATTATAATATACTCTAAAAATCTTCTAATCTTACTTATAATATTATCCATCCTTCTACATAAATTTCTTCCAATACCAATTTTAAACACTACTTTCTTTAAACATCTATAACTACAATATAAAGTCTAGCATAAATCATAAACAAATCTAAATACATTTAGTTAAACAAGTTATAGTCCCTCCAAAACACAAATTTAAACAATCAGAACTTGAAACATTAAAACAAACGAATTATAATCAATCAAAAACACAAATCTGAACATTACTTAAAACTTTAAACATTAAAAACCCCACCCAAACACTAAACACATTGTAATATACTCCAATCCTTCTAATATCATAAATATTATTATCATTTTCATAAACTCCCCCAAAACACAAATTTATACATTACTTAAAACTTAAAGAAGGAAAAAAGGAAACAAGACACCTTTATACTCATTTAAATCTTATCAGATTCCATCCAAAGTAGACAGTTTATAACAAATTCCACCCACAAAAAACACTATAACAAATTCCATCCACCATAAACACAATAGATATTCAAATCTTCATCAATAAAAAGTTGCAACCACAAAAAACCCAGTCCTTATCAATCTCAATTGTCCATTTTCATTCTCCATTCATTATCATACTGATATTATTATTGTCAGCCTCGATTGTCCATTTTTGTCATAAAGCTTAAAACAAATGATTTAGGATCTGTCCTCAAAAGCTGCTCCAAATTTTCTGAGTCTCCCAACGACTCAGAAGCCAGTACATGTGGGGATTCCTTAAGCTCCTTATTCTGTTGGTCTTTTTCTTTACAATTATATGTTGCACAGATTTTCCTCTGCCCCTTCTTCTCAACTTGTTGACGCCCCTCAGGCTGAAAGTTCCCCTTTTTCATCTCAAGTGACCCTTCCATCCTTGAAGATTGCTCCAAAGGATTTATGGGTCTTGCTTCTCCCACAGAATCAGCAATCACTAGATGTGAAATTTCATTACTCTTCTTCAGTTGCTGCTTTTCTTTACAGTTTTGTGCTACACAGGTTGTCTCCTGCTCCTCAATCTGAACATGTTGAGATCTCTTAAACAGGGGTTGCCCAATTTTAGAGTCTTCAAACTGTAATTCTACATCCATTTCTTCCAAATTCTTGAACTTAATAGATGGAGATGAACATACCCCCAATACTGAAGTATAAAAATCTTTTGCTTGAGAAACAGTATTAAGTCTGTAACATATTCCCAGGTAATTCACCACCATTCCAATCGGAACATCCCATCTAAACGAAATTCGTCTCATTTTAAGTTCATTTGCTAAAAAGGCAAAATCCTTTCTTCTTCTTAAAATTTTAGATGGGATCTCCTTTAAAATTATAACATCTTGTGAAGCAATTTGAAATCTCTTCTTATAAAAAGCTTGTATGATTTCATTGCGTAAAGATTTCTTCCCAAAGTAAATTACCACATCTCTTGGCAAATTCTTTTGTACTGCCACCGCAGAATTAACTCTAAATAGTTTTTCAATTTCACTAAGTATTCCTTCTTTTTCTTTATTCAAAATTACTGCAAAGTCCTTTGCAACCATCTCTTTCAGATCTTCTTGCAAGGACTCTTCCAAGCCCCTAATTCTTAAGGCGTATTCCATTTGACCATATTGAAGCATAAGAATCTCGTTTTACATTTCTTTTTCCATACTTTCAATTTTCCCCTCCATTAATTCCACTTTTTCAGCTACTTCTTCCACATGGGAATTCAACTTTTCAAGAACAGAAGCAACTCCTTTTAGAGACAAAACTATGTCTTGCCTCAAAATCTTATTATTTTCTTCCAAAATCTTTTTCATTTCTGCCCTAATTTGAATTGTAAAATTTTCCATCATTTGTTGCATATCCTTCACAGTTGTTGGCTGAGCCACAGAAGATTTATGAACTGTGAAATTCACTGGACGCTTTGGAGCCATCTTAAAAAAAAACTTTACTCCTTCTTAAAAATTACAAAAATTCCTTCAAAAGAAAATCATAACTCCCTCAAAGAAAAATCTTTAAAATAATAAGAAAAATAAAAAAATAAAAAAAAGGGAGTTAAAAAAGAAGAAAAAAAAATAAAAAAAATTAAGATATACAAAATGAAAAAAAAAAAAAGAAAAAGGGGAAGGAAAAAACCAGAATGCCTGCCCTTTAAAAATACAAGAGACAAAACCACAAATCAAACCAAAACAAAAAGTTAAAGTATACACTCCAATCATTAAAGTAGGAAAAAAAAAGGGGGGGGGAACCAAAATGCCTGCCTTTTAAAAATAATGCCTGCCCTTTACAAAAAGCAAAACAAAAAATACAAAAGACAAAGCAACAAATCAAACCAAAACAATAATAATACTTCTAAAATCCATCATTAAAAAGAAAAAAAAGGAGAAAGTAAAAAAAAAAGCCGATCGCCACTCTAGCTTCCCAAAAAAACGCTAGAAGATCTCCAGATCGCCATTTGCTTTCTCTTTCAACAGAAAAGCAAATAGTAGAAAAAAAGGACTATAAACAAAACAATAAACCTTTGGATTTAAAATAAAATCAAAGAAGGCGAAAAATAAATCAATAAAAGAAATTAGAATATACACTCCAATCGTTAAAGTGAAAAAAGAAGGGGGGGGGGGAAACCAAAATGCCTGCCTTTTAAAAATACAAAAAGCAAAAACAAAACAGACCAGAACAATAATGTTTAGAAAATTAAACAACAAAAATTCCTTAAAAAGAAGAAAGAAAAAAGAGAGAAGGTAAAAAAGCCGATCGGCATTCTAACTTTCCAAAAAAAAAA
>NW_024096787.1:165000-249695 GCF_016545835.1 Crotalus tigris | reverse complement strand
GTTTCAAAGCATGGGAACAGGACATCCATAGCACCATTCAGGTAGCCTGGGGTACAGAACTAAAGCTGAGTGTCATCATCTTGTAATACCTCTCCCTGAAAGATTGGATCACATCATCCAGCAACTTCATTCAACATTTAATTAAATATTAGAAGGAAGAGAGAACTGAGCCTTGCAGCACTCCACAAAGTAGGAGCTAAAAGTTAGATTTGTCCCTCCCTGTTATTATCATTTTTATCAGTCATACTGGATTCCCTCAGGTACATTTTGGAATAGAATGGTAAAATACTCTTACCTAAAGGAAGTCCAGCCATGTACAGGTAGACCTCAACTTACAACCATTTGTTTAGTGATCATTCAAAGTTACAACAGTGCCTAAAAACAATGACTTACAACAGGTCTATAAACTTATGACTGTTACAGCATCTGCACATGTGATCATGATCCAGACATTTGGCACCTGGCTTGTATTTATGATGGTTGCATTGTCCTGGGTTCATATGATCGTGATTTACAAGCTTCCCAGCTGACTTCCAACAAGCAAAGTGAATGTGAAGTCAGCAGGGAACATTGCCACTCGCAGTCATGTGACATCTCGCTTAATGACTGCAGTAATTCATAATTCATGACCATGGCAGAAAAGGTCTTACCATTGGTTGCAGTCACATAATGCCTTGCTTAACAACTGTGTCATTTAATGACAATTTTTACAGTCCCAACTGTCGTCATAAATCATATCAATCCAAATGAGATTCATAAAAGAAGTATAATATGCTTCTTTACAGACCTGTTCAAATGTTGATGAAAAAAAAATTGAGCTGTTTTTGCCTGCAAAAGATATTGAAACATAATAAAATGTTTTCGGAAGTTGCATGTGTGAAGAAATAGCTTCACAGTTAATGTTAGCTCTTTTGTTTTTTCAAAGCAGCATAATGAAAGAATGTCAGTTTTGGATGAGGAGTGTTTTTAGCAGAAAGATCTACATATTCTGCAGCGATCCACTTAACAACTGTGTCAAGAAAAGTTGTAAGATGGGGCAAAATTCACTTAACAAATGTCTGGCTTAGCAACAGAAATTTTGCACTCAGTTATGGCCAGGTCGAGGACTTCCCATAGCGCTTGTATTTAGAGGAGCATTATCTGGCTGCTGCAGATAATGTGTATTTGAACCTGTTGCAAGCACTGTAACAGCTGCTTTACATTGTTTCATGGGAATAATTTGTAGCCATTATTTGGCCTAGATAGTTGGCAAAAGCTCTTGTAAGTGATTTGAAGGGATGAAGCAGTTAGTCCAGAAATAGCCCTCAAAACAGGATCTCCTTACAAACCTTTTATTATTATTATTATTATTGCACCATTACACAGCCATCCTTAATTAGTATTAGGAGATGGATGGGGTAATTCTGGTAATATTGAAGCTTCCTTGACAAATCAAAAATGTTCCTTTCTAGGTTGAAGCGATGATGATAATCACAGTCTTTCTCAAACTTCCTGTCCTGTGTTGATTCATGGAAAATCCTTTTCACTAGGGGAAAAAAAAAAAAAGAATGAAAGGATTTAAAATTTCTGCTGTTTGTTGTTTCCATCAGTTTCCTTTATTCGCAATTAAAATCACTCAGCAATGAAGATGAAGATGTTGAAGATTAGCGTCATATGCAAGGAGAAAATACTTTATTGTACAAATCTTCCACTTTTTTCTTAAAAAAAGAAAAGAAAAAGAAACCACGGTATAGAAAAGGATGAGGAATAAACTGAATGTGACAAATTTCTACTTTAAAAAAAAAAATGAAAACTTTGGATTATCCTGTCTGCAAAGAATAATTTTCTGAGTTGTAAATGTTATAGTTGAAATGATTTCTTTCCTCCAAGCCTGGGATTCTATATTGGAAGAACATGGTGACAAGCAGAAAGTGCAACTGATGACATTCTTATTGTCATACAAAAGTATAGACATATTGTCAGCTGCTGCTATTTCCATCTTCATATATCCTACATACTGAACCTGTTTAACTTCTAGCTGATATGCATTGGATAAATGCCCTAGGTCTTTTTCCTCTAGTAACACAAACATCCCTTTCCCACAGAAGACCCAAAGAATAGGTTGCTAAAACTAAATAGCTGAGCCTAAATGCAAGCAAACAAACAAAAAACACAAAACACAAAACAAACCCATAGGAACTAATTCTTAAAATTTGTATTATTATTCTGAAGCCTTAGATTATAAATATGTCAGATTAAGTAACTATATGTAACCCTAGGCATACAAAAAGGATGCAAAATTCTAAACAATCACTAGATGGCAGTGAAGAGATATAGAAGACTGTTGCTTTTTGCTGCTACCTGATGGTTTATCCCAGATTTGCAATCTCTATTTATAGGCAGTCCTTGATTTACAACCACAATTAAGCCAGCATTTCAGTTGATAATCAAGACAGTTAAGTGAGTTTTGCCCTTTGATCTTTCTTGCCACAATTGTTAAGTGAACCACTGCAGTTGTTAAGTTAATAACACTGTTGATCAGCGAATCTGGCTTCCCCATTGACTTTGCTTGTCAGATGTTTACAAAAGATGATCACATGAGCCCAGGACATAGCAACCATCATATATACATGCCGGTTGTCAAGTGTCTGAATTTTGATCACATGCCCATGGGGATGTTGCAACGGTCATGTGAAAAATAGACATAAGCCACTTTTTCCAGTGCCGTTGTAACTTCAAATTGTCACTAAATGAATGGTGATAAGTCAAGAACTATTGGTAAAAAGTGTAATAACTACACAACATTATAAAAAACAGAAATCTGTCATAACCTCTTCAAAGTAACACAATTTCTTAAGCAACCTTTCTTGTGCAACATCAACCATCTTTTCTATGCTTCTTTCAGTAGGAATATAAACCAAAATTGTACTCTCGTTCTTTTTGCTCTGCTCTTGCATGATGGCACTATAGTCCATATGTACCTTGAATCTAATGGATACAGGGAACTTCCACACCCATCAATCAAGCCTCAGAGACATATGTCATGATATTTTAATACAGCCAATAAAACCGTTTTCTAAATAGAGAAGACTAATCAATCAAGAATTTGATTTCAGATGTGTATAAGCAGAAATGAATACCAGGGGATTTTTAATCTCTTTTCAAAGAGACAAGCAACAACAATAACAACAACAACAAAATGGCTATGTGACATAATCAGGCCGGTAGAAAGTCCCCCTTATGGCTGATGAATCATCCCACAGCATGAATAATATAACAAGAGAATGGAAGCTTCCTTAGAAAGAGGGGAACAGATCTAGATAATTCAGCCTACAGCATTTGAAATTAACAGACTGATTATGCATGACATCAGTGAAACAAGCCAATATTTATGGCAGTGTCTTGCATTGCTGACTTAACATGGAAAGAATCCTATCCAGGCCTAGAATACTATGATGAGAAGAGGCCTCCTAAGTTTGCAGGTAGAGCGTCACATGTTCATCGGAAGCTCCCAAGAACGGAAGAAGAAGAAGACGGATCATCCTTGCATCTTTGTCTCCTTACAACTCTGTTCTGTAGAGCTACAGGACTACACAGAACCCTCAGACTTCCAGGCCTTTGGTAGAAGACATGAGATTGAGGAAGACACAGACCACCTATAAGGCTGAGAAGGGAATTTTAATGAAATGATATATGATGATATATATGATATATAATAATGCAATGCAATGCAATGCAATACAATAATATAATGGCAAAAGTTTCCCCTATTCAGTCATGTCTGACTCTAGGGCAGGGGTCCCCAATCCACCGGTACCGGGCCGCAGCATGTCAGCAACTGGTCCACACAAACAAGTCCCATCCGCAGGATGCAGACAGCACACAAAACCACGCACTCTCTGGTCCATGGAAAAACCTCTCTCCACTAAACCGGTCCCTGGTGCCCAAAAGGTTGGGGACCTCTGCTCTAGGGGACAGTGCTCATCTCCTTTTCTTAGCTGAGGGAGCCAGCATTATCCAAAGATGTTTCCACAGTCATGTGGTCAGCATGCCATCACACAGCACAGAGCATGTGGCAAAACACAAAACGCTATTACCTTCCCATTGAAGCAGTACCTATTTATCTTTTCACATTTTGCATGCTTTCCAACTGCTAAATGGGCAGGAGCAGTGGCAAAGAATGGGAGCTTGGCCCATCACGTTGTGCTCAGGTCTTGAACCCAGGCTTTCCAGCTGAGCCATTATTCTTAACCACTGAGCCAACGTTCCCTAATAATGTAATATCATATATATATATATATATATATATATATATATATATATATATATATATATATATCACATCAACTCTCATAGGGTTACAGGAAAAACCTTGGAGTTTATCGTTGATATCATATTGAGTATCAGTGTGAAAGTACGTAACATTCACGTGTAGATTAATGTAATGCTTGCCAGATTATTGCAATTGTCTTCTAGAAGATCCCTAATGATATGTGGGAAGTAATGTTGACTTGAAGTTCTAGCATCCTTGAAACCCAGGCAGACTGAATGGCTCCCACACTTGAGAAACAGGAGTTCATTTGTCTTGCAGCCCTGATTGCAATCGTAGCAGATCTGAGAACCCACCAAAGGGAAAGAGTTAAGCTTTTTTCTCTTCCTCTCCTCTTCTAGTTGGCAGAAAGTTTGTAGTTTAAAATTACACACTGACTCTGGTGTAGAGACACAAGAAATTATAGAGCAGACACTGTCCAGGACAACGTATAATTTAAAATTGTAGTAAAGAATGTATACCGCACGGCAAAATAAGTGAAGTGCTTCTTCAAATATAAGTGTTTTGGATAGAAAAGCTGTAATTATCCACTCCTAGGGAAATGTTTGCATTCATTCTAAATCAATATTTACTATTCATCTCTTGTGTTCAACAAAACAAGGATTTAACTTTTTTTTTATTTTAATGAGGTACTAAGACTACAATAATTCTACAATGTAATTGTCTCAATACAAAATATTGCTAAATTGTGTTGCTATTCTGGGAAAGAGCCATTTATACAAAGGAGAACGGGAAAGTGTGTGTATGGGGGGGGGGGGGGAAGGAGGGAGACATCCCTATTTGTGAAATGTTACTACAGTAACATACAATTCAAACTCAGCCAAGCAGGAAGATTACCAAATTCAAGAGCTGTTAAGCTGTCTCTCTGTTAAGACCCTTAACTGGAAGCAGTCGGGTGAGTCTTCTCCTCACCCGAGTCAAAAATATGGACCTCTTTCTTCATAATGATGCTTCTGCAGCTGAAGTTTGACATCAAATGAAGGAACAGGTTTTCCCCCCTTCTCCTGATTTAGTTCTATTTCTTTGCTTTTTAAGGGCAACCTTTTTTTCCGCTGAAGTTTCAGGGAAAAAAAAGGCCGCAAACAATTAATGTGAATAAAGGGAGCATCTGCTCTTAGACATCATGGTGGAAATCTAAAGCCATTCTAACAAGACTTAAGAAGAAGCTGCTAAAATTTGATCACCAGATATACATTTCTTTAAACAGCCAGCACTTTCACTGTGTAAAGAACTTGGCTACCTCTCAATAATTGTTCATGCTTTACTTCCAAACATCCAGAAGCATCAAAGACAACGGAATGGACCAGAGCGTCATTTTCAAGTAAGTGATCTCCAGCTTTAATTAATGTTGCCAGATTCTCAAAGAATACAAAGAAAAAGCAGTGTTATATCTCCAAATGTCCTCCATACCAGTCCCCTAATCTTGCATTCTCTCTCTTTTTCAGTCTCCCTCCCTCCCCCCACCCTTTAAAGTCTTATCTTCCTCTAGTCTAGAGCAGGGGTTCCCAGTCTTGGCAACTTTAAGACATGTGGACTTCAACTCCCAGAATTCCCCAGCCATGGAGGCTGGAGAATTCTGGGAGTTGAAGTTTATATGTTTTAAAGTTAACAAGTTTGGGATTCCCTGCTCTAGAGAACTGTATTTCCCATGGGTTAAAACACACACCAATTCACTGTGTAACTATATGTCAGAAAATGGAGGATGAAGGGTAAAAAAAAAAAAAAAAAGCACCCTACTTTCTGTATTCTGCTACTTTTGTTCCTACCTAGCCTAAAAAAGGATAGAGGAGAAAGAGGTTGTTTTGTGGAGATGGTGGGAGGAACCGAAGGCCAAGAATTTTCCCCTGGCTTAGATTTTAATCTGAGTTGAAGAAGAATGTTGAGGTTTTAAGAACTTGCCTCTTTGTTGAGGTAGACTTTTAAGAATCCCTGAAATTTGATTTCTGAGCCTGGCTTGGAACATTATCACCAGGCTTCCCAGACCACACTTGAAACAGGTCAGAGAAGGAAAAAAGAAAAGGAAAAAAAATCTAATCCCAGCAAAAAGTAGGCTGGTGTCTAAATATGGGCCTACCTCATTTTGGTCTGTTTAAAAAACTTGTTTCCATGCCATTTTCATGCCAAGCTCCAGCATGATCGAAATGAAAATGATTGAGATACAAAGTCTTAAAAAAAAAAGTTTCATAGTGAAACTGGTAATTGACATGTAACTACCGCTGGCTCAGAAATATAACACTGCAGCTTCAGAAAACTAGGCATTTAAGATCCCATCTTTTATTTTAACCTGACATCGGCAAGCAACCCCTACACACAAGCCAAGTAAAGTTTACAGTTGAATATTTCTCATGTAATATAAAAAGAAGAAATGAGTTGCAAGAGAAAACCACCACAGTTCACAAGCTGCAGATATTTTCACTTTCTTTTCGGGTTTTTCTTTTTTCTTTTTAACCTGTGTTCCTTGGAATCTATGAAAACAGATCCAGAAACCATAAGCAGAAAGAAAGACAAAAAAGCCCTTGGGGTATTTAGGATAGTTAACAAGAAGCTAACGTGTAACAGTTGGCTCCAACTATTTCTATGCAGGAGTCAGTTACTCATTGCCCTCCATGCCTTGAAGACAGGTAACAAGAGGTACTGTATGAATAACATTTATGTAGACCAGCGGTTCTCAACCTATGGGTTGCGACCCCATTTGGGGTCGATCTACCATTTCACGGGGGTCACCAAGCAAGGCTGTCCACCATTTTTTCCCCTTTTCCGGTGGGTGCCTTACCTCCCTTGGGCTGGGCCAGCTGGTGGCTAGCCAGTGGTCGGCCTGCTCTGTCTCTGCCGCTTGCCAGCTACGTCTTGGCCAGCACAGGGGGCGGCACCACGCATGTGCGGTGCTCCCGGGCAGGGAAAGTCCTCGACTTACGACCAGTTGGGTAGTCCTCGACTTACGATTGGTTTAGTCCTCGACTTACGACCAGTTTAGTCCTCGACTTACAACCGGTTGGGGGACACGGCATTAAAAAGGTTGAGAACCACTGATGTAGACTATTTTGTTGAGACAGAGTTAAACAATATGAGAAAAGAAAGTCAAATATTCTTGAGAGAAGATAAGTTAAACAATATGTCCTCCTAACCACTCCCCCTCTCCCAACATTTGTCCTCCTTTTCAACTGTGTCAATCCTCCTTTGGAGGACAAATGTTGAGAAAGGGGATAGGAGAACATATTGTTTAACTTTCTTGTCATCCGTGACAAAAAAATAAGCTTACATGAACATGAAAATACTTTTTGCAGCATCAGAAAGATTTCTTTTATTCTTCTTCTTATTATTATTATTGCAGAAATGTGCTAGAGCAGTGTCCCCCAATCTTTCTGGGTAGGCCGCCTGGCAAAGAGGGAGGGGGGTTAAGAAGGGATGATTTGGTATGAGGGGCAGGTGTGCGCGCACAGCTTCATTTGAGTGAACTGTGAGAGCTGGTGCCCACCACCTGTGTGAGTGGGGCTGCGAGCACCAGTTCTACTGCGAGTACAAGCCCTGTTGCAAATGCTGCTGCCTGCTGTAAGTGCAAGTGGGGATGTGAGTGCGTGTCATCTATTAAGTATTATTTGCTATTATCTCACACAGCCCAGTTGTGACTAGTCCATGGCCCGGAAGTGGGCTGTGGCCCACAGGTTGGGGACCCCAATGCTAGAGCCATTTGGAGGAACATTGCGCCTCTCGAGGTCAGATCTGTCCCCACCCTCTTGGTCTTCCAAATCTAGCTCTGCCAACTGGGGGCATCCTGATGGGGCTGTCTCATTCTGGAGGTGGGCAATAGGTTAGAGGAATCCCTCCTCCACCCCACGTACAAACTGGCAATATATAATATATAATGTTCGATGTAACTTTTATACCACACCCTTTATAAATTTCAGATAGAAGCAAAAATGTCTCCTTTTAATGTTGACTGATGTGAGAAAACACCCTCCTCTGTCATCTATTAAGTATTACTCGCTATTATCTGGGGCTTGAATATTGTCAAAATAACTCAGTAATGATTTATCAAAGTAAATAGGTAAGCATAAGTCTTGCCAGCTCAAACAAGCAAAGGATGAAATAGATTGGTGAGACATTAACATTTCTCAAGAAAACACCAGCGCAGTAAACTCAATACTAAAAGAACGTATGGAACAGGATCTCCCACGGCTTTCCTCTGGCCTGTCCCCTTGTGTATCTGCCCCACATTTGCTCCAGAATTTCCTAAATCTTCTGGGGCTGATTTCAGGCATAGAGAGGTGATTTGGTGGAGATAGTATTTACTCTTCTGGCATATTGTGTATGGCATAAGAAGGACATAATTGGATGCTAATGTTGATAACAAAAATGGAAAGTATCATTTCCATCTGCATGTGATGGGTAAAAACTTCTTAAATTTATTTATTTGTTTGTTTATTAAATTTATGTGCCACCCATTTCGTCAGAAATTACTCTGGCTGGCTTACAAGCATTACCTATTAAAATAATAAAATAATAAACATCAATAGTAAATATCATTAAAAGATAGAGAGGAGGGGAACATTAAGGACATGGATAGAGCTGAGGTCTTTCCTAATCCAAGAGCCTTCTCCATAATTGTGCACACCTGTTGGGGCCCAAGGTCAGCTGCCAGAGCCAGGGCTTCAGGCCCTTAGACAAACTCAAAAGGTGGGTACAGATCTCACCTTGGGGGTTCAAAGTTCCAAAGGGCAGGAGCCATGACAGAAAAGGCTCTTCTCCTGGAAACCATCACCTGAAAATCCTTGGCTGACTGAGCCTACAGCATGTTGCTCCTGCCAGCATGGGTGGAGTGGGTCAGTACCATTGGGGGGGAGATGATTCTTCAGGTAGACTGGAACCATGCCATGAAGGGCTTTAAAGGTGATAATCAACACTTTGAATTGCACCCAGAAGCAAATCAGTAGAAAAAGTTGAAGCATGTTGTCCTCCATCCAGACCTTCACAGACTCCAGGCACTGCGAGAAGGCAGTGACAGCATCACTGGGGTCACCAGGTGTGGAAAGATAGAACTGAGTATCACCCACGAATTGATGATACTTCTCATGGTTAAGAAAAAGCCTCTGGTAACACTCCCAACTGATCCCATGAGCCCAGCTTGAAGAACAGGATTTCATATCTGAAAACCTGGGGAGCAAGACCCCTGAAGGCCAAGAGAGATTCTCAGATGACCACTGTCACTCCACCTCCCCTGCCCTGGACTCTTGGCTGGTGCCAAACCCTAAACCTGTCCAGACATATTTCCGAGAGCAAAACTCCCTCCTCTTTCCCCTTCCCCCCAGAGTTCCAGAGTCAACCAGGTCTAGGTGATGCCTGCCTCTCTGCTTCTTAAATATTCATTTAAGTGTTCTCTATGTTCGGCCCTAATAATATATTCATTTTTTTTAAAAAAAATTCTGACTTGTTTCTTGTTATGGACATATACTTTGCTTGGCACAAAGACTAAGAAATTAGGAAAAACTCATGTGTTGCTATTTTAAAAAAAAATGTTTATCAGACTAAGGAAACTCCTGTTCTTTCTCTCTCTTTTTCTCTCCCCCCCCATTTCTTCATTTCTGGCTCAAACACTTGTGAAAAGATGTAGTAAGAACTGGGAAGCTTAGTGTTCCTAAGGGATGGAAATCTCAGCCAGGTTGCTCAGTCCTTGCTATTTTTATTATCTAATGATTTTTAAATTACCCCCCCAAAAAACCAAACAAATGCCAAGCAGTCTTGCACTTATTATTATTATTAGCATCATCATCATCATTACTTTATTAAAGATATATATTTGACGTTGAATTGAATTTTATCATGTGTGAATTAGTTTGCAGAATGTTGACACTAATGGACATCATCTATTAAGAAAGACAAATTGAAGGAAAGAAAACTTGGAAACCTCTAGGCTAGGGCTTTCTTCTCAAAGGAAGTCTTTCTTTCTTTCTTTCTTTCTTTCTTTCTTTCTTTCTTTCTTTCTTTCTTTCTTTCTTTCTTTCTTTCTTTCTTTCTTTCTTTCTTTCTTTCCATTCAAAGGACATTACAAACAGCACTTTTGTCTCTAATAATTCATCTGAATGAAAATTAAATCTAATGTATACATCGGTCCAAAACGCTTTTCTATTGCAACTTGAGGAAATCTAGAAAAATCATCCAGGACAGATTTTATGTTGCTAGTCTAAACAATCTTGGGGTGATTACTTGCAACTGAAAGTATGTATCTCTAAGTTGCTGTTTAGGTGGTATTTGAAGCCACTTAGATTTTGACAAATGTATGCATAACAGGAGAATACATTCTGGTTTTGTTTGGTTTCTTAAAAAGGAAATACCTCCCCAGATAAAGAAAATGTTACTTATTGTAATAATAATAATAATAATAATAATAATAATAATAATAATAATAATAATAACAACAACAACAACAACAACAATTGTCGATAAGAAAGACAAAAAAGTCTGGATAGTGGACGTGACAGTGCCTGGAGATAGCAGAATAGAAGAGAAAGAACTGGAGAAGATAACAAAATACAAAGACCTACAAATAGAAATAGAAAGACTGTGGCAAAAGCAAGCAAGGGTAGTACAATAGTCATAGGCTCCTTGGGTGCAATCCCAAAACAACTGGAGCACCACTTGAACACAATTGTCATTGACAAATTCGCTATTAGTCAATTGCAAAAGGCGGCCTTATTAGGAACTGCTTCCATCCTGCGACGATATCTGTAATACCATCAAACATCCACATCTGCCTATTCCAGGTCCTGGATAAGGACTCGATAGGTAGACAAAATGCCAAATCCAGTCTGAACATCTGGCTGACTTTGCGATGATCGATATAATAATAATAATAATAATAATAATAATAATAATAATAATAATAATAATTATTATTATTATTATTTTAATAGGGTCTAATAGAAGTTGACAGAAAACTATTAACTTATTGTGGAATGCTATATAAGAATATTGGAAATGTACTATATCAGGCACTGGCATTTTTTTTTAAGGGCCAGATTTTACCCCTCTATTGCCTCTGCCAATACAATTGGTGGGACTTCAGGTAAGGAGCATGGCAGCCAATGAATAGCAGAAGCCCACTAGCAAGAAGTCACTGATTGGCTGGGAGCGAATCAGAGCTTCTGGATTGAAAATCTGCCCACCCATTCTTAGTTTACAAACCATATAAAAACAGGTAATGGGCCAGATTTAATCCACAGGCTGCAGTTTGCCAACATTTACAATATTATAAAGATTACAGAGAGGAAGAATTAAATACTCATTCTATAGCAAAAATTTGAATTTATTTATTCATTGTTGAAATAATATTTAGAATACTGTTCAAACAGCTTCTTTCTTAGGGGTTATGTAAATATTGAAAAAAAAACCTGTTATTGTCATAGTTATTATTTGTATTTGCAATATAATACATTTATGTGTAATTATGGATATGACAGAATCTATTATTAAATTACACACTTGTAGATTTGTATTAAAAAACAAAATAGAGTGATGTAGTTTAAATCTTATGGCTGAATGAATATGCCTCACCGGACTTCTGCTTTGGAGCAGATGGGAGAAGAAAACGATCTGCTTTGCAATCCAGTGATATTTTACACTTTGTGTTTATGTAACATTGATGATTTTCACAGAAATGTATGCAAAGTACATAGGAAGTTGCACATACATACAGAGAAAGCACAAGATTTTAGGCACTCTATTAAGAGTCAGGCCACTTTGATTTATTTTATATATGCTTACATCACACTGGAAAACAGGATACTTCTGCTACATCAGATGAAAGGTTCAATTAGATTAGTTCAGTTTCCAAATACTAACTACCAGGTGACTTGTAGAAGCTTATATAGTCAGACCACAAAGGGAACAGCCTCCCTTCCCATTTATCTCTGGCAGCATCTGATTTTTTGAGGCACATTGCAGGGGTGTGTACAAACCACAAGATTTGGGTCAGATTCCAATTCTGCAACACAGGCTTCATTTCAAAGCAAATTGGGTAACCCAAACCCTTGAGTAGCATAAATGGCTGCAGCCTTTTTTCATTTTTAGCAGAATGAGAAATAATTAGAGGCACGTTAGACCTTCTTGGAGAGATAAATCCTGCCTAATATTAGAGATATTTCAGAATTGGCTTCTTTATATTTTCCTAAATCATTGGTGCATTTTTTTTCTTCTTAGAGAGAGAATTATGTAATATTTGCAGATATAGTGTTTTTATTAAAAAAAAAATCGGGATGAAGTCTGTCATGTTTCAGGCAAATAGGGCCAGGAAAAAGGGGGAAGGTGTTATTTATGAAATAACCCATCTTTTATATAATTTAGTCATAATTTCTACAGAAAAAGACCAGGTTATAAAGTTCCTCTAAATTTAGTCTATATAGTAACTCTTTGGTTTGGACATAGACCTCTGTAGATATCTTTCCAGTGCTATTGCTGAAATTCAGGTTTTTTTATACAGAACTAACTGTACTAGCTTAAGAAGAATGAAACAGCTGACCCAAATGGCAGATCTGAAATGTCATGAAAGATCAGCTGATTATTGATTTTACAATAATTATAGTTTTTAACTCCAAAAAGCTTGCAGAATTTTCTGCTTCATTATTTAAATACTATACACATGGATGAGTGCTTTGATTCACACTGTGTCTAAAACTCCTTCCTTCCTTCCTTTCTTCCTTCCTTCCTTCCTTCCTTCCCATATTTTTCTTCTGAGGCACATGGATATAATTTTTTCAATAATTATCTCAAAGGATAGAAAAAGAGCTAGTGAAAAGTAATTATGAAGGAGACCAGGCAGGGATTGTATATACCAGAAACAACCAATAGGGATTCAGAATTATTCATCATTCATTCTATTCTTACTTCCATTCATTCTTTCTATTACTTTTACCATCAACACATGCATAGTCATATATTCCAGCAAGGAGGCACCCATCATGTCTACTCATAGAGGTTTATTTAGTTATTTATTTAATCAGTGTATATAGATTGATCAGTTTCAATTTATAGACAAGGACAGCAAGGCAGGCAAAAGAAGCACGAATGAAATGTAGATTAAAATATAGCACCAGGCCTTTGCTTCCTTTCTTACCACAAAACAGCCCCTTGAAATCTGTATTATGTGATAGTGTTGTTTTTTGTTGTCTCAGCTCCTCACTTATATCTCAGATGATTCATAGCAGGGAATCTGAAGTTTTAAACCAGTGGTGGTGAACCTATGGCACGGGTGCCAGAGGGGGCACTCAGAGCCCTTTCTGTGGTCATGCATGCTGTCGCCCCAGTCCTAGGCTTCAGCTGGGTTTTATAAAACCTTTTTGCTTTAGGCCTCCACCGCCGTGTACAAAAAAAAAAAAGGTTCAATCAATAGTCAATTTCAACTTCTCACGGGAAAAAAAAGATCTTGCAAAGTTGGAATTGATTGATTGAACTTTTTAGTCCCACCCAATCTGCTGTTACCACTGCAGCCATGCCCACCCAATGGGCCACACCCACCCAATGGGCCACACCCATCAGGCACCCGACAATACATAAGTGGGTTTTGGGTTGCAGTTTGGGCACTCAGTCTCTAAAAGGTTCGCCATCACTTTTTTAATCACTGCTCTGGAGGTATTGCAGATATGCTGTCAGAGTTACATAAGGAAAAACCATTATAAGCCACCCAGAATCATTTGAGACAGTGAGGTGGGTGGTATATAAATTTAATGATGGCTAGATAGATAGCTAGACAGACAGACAGACAGACAAATAGTCTGGCTTTGTCAAAGAATGAACAGCCCTCTCCCAACAGAGAGGGAAGGATATGACACAACCTATTTCCTGTTTATAACACAGTCCTTTCAGCAGTTCCAAGAAGGTTCCACACCCATTTGCACTGTTCCAGTGATCCTGAAGGCACAGATAAACCTCCAAATGGCCTCAACGACTCTCAGAAAGAGTGTTAACGACCAGATGACTGCAAGGAATATAAATCATTCCATCCTCCACCATTCAGTCAGAACTGAAGAAGCTTCTTGGATGAGAAACAAAAGGTCTTCAGAGAAAAAACAAAGTCTTTTGGAAATGCATCTTTGGGACAACCACAATCTGGATGACTGACAATCTCCACAGATTTGCTCTATTCATGCCAATAATGCTCTTCATATGGATTTCTTGATCCTAGCACCACCATCAAATTCAAGAATGCATAGCAATGCTCAAAACTTTCAAATATTTAAGCAGACTTTGGAGGCCCACACAGGAAATTTGGTTGCAACAAAACAACACTAGGCCTCACACTTTATAAACTATTGCAATGTTGAACTTGAATCTCACTGTTTTCCCCTACTTGCCATGCAAAGGAGACTTGGGGCCTTGTGATTGTCATTTTTTTTTCCAAAACGAAGGGCACCTGTTTCATTCAAATGAAGAAGAGATGGCCATGTCTTCAGGTAGAAATTCCTTGTAAATTCCTTCCCCCATAAGGCTGGGAAAGACTCTAATCTGAATCTCTGAGGGGCTGTGTTAGTCTGACAATTTTGGAATAAGATTGTTTGACCAGATATAAAGCTGCTTTCTGCTTTCTCCTAGCTTAGGACATGGAGCCTTTTCTTTAAGGAATCTGAAGACTTTTTATATTTTTTAAGAAAAAAAATGAGGTCTGGAGAAATATCCATCACCTAGGGAAGAAAAATAGGGGCATTGCCAGTTTCCCTTACCCTGGGGGGATGGGGGAATCCTTTATGGTTCCTGGACAAAACAAACAAACAAACAAAAAAAAAAAACATCCCATACTTAATTGGCTTGTAAGGGAGAAGTAATATAAGACAATATTCTCATAAACAATAAAGGAGAACAAGTTTAAAAAATGGTGGCAAAATATTTTCATATATCAGTAAAGGAAAAAAAAGGCAAGGTGGATATAGTTAACGCTAATAATAATATAACTGGATGAGAATATAATAGCCGTAGCAGCAGAGAGAGATAAACACTTTGGTACAATAAACCAAGGCGATTAAATCAAAGCAGGGCTTCTCTTTTTAGAAGAGAGACTTTGGAATTTAGTTGAAAACTTGTCCAAGACTGATTGGCTTTGTACTGGTTGTAAAGATAGAATTAATTTCAAATTGGGAAGGAATTATGTGAACAGCCTGGCATTCTGTGGGATCCTCATGGTTTTTCAAATATAAACGTACAGAGCCTGATTAGTGTTAAAGGCTCAAAGTGACAAAGACAAGTATTAATGTTAAAGTCTGTGGGTTGTAAATCAATAGTTTAAATAAACGATTTGAACTGTTCATTATGGAAACTTCATTCTGAGAATAATTATATGTCTAAAAGTCAAAGTGAGATTTAAGTCTTCTGTTGATCTACAAAGATTTGGCAGACATCATACATACTTAATCAGTCACAATATACCTCTAGGCTTTAAAGTGTAACTTCCTTATACTAGGAAATTCACTAAATGATGTGTGTTTGTTCATATTTGTTCATTCTACTGGCCATGGACCATGTGTAGGCTCTGTTTGTAAAACTGCCTGCTGAGGGTTAATGCTTGGCAGTGCACTGGAAAGTCATCTTTTCACAAGTCCATTAAGAACTCGCAGTGCAGCAGCATAGACCTTTCATGCTATTTTCTTGGAAGAAAATTGTTCAGCAATGAGCTGGATTAGAAATCAGACAGAAATGAGTTGTGGGAAAGGCTTCCAGTGAAGTGAAATAGGAAACTAATAACACAAAAAGGGAAGAGGTATCCAGTACCATATAGGAAAAGCAAGACACCCCTCCCAACACCAAACCAAACCAAACCAAACCAAACCAAAAACCACAAGCAGGAGTTAGCTGAGGGAGTAAGGCAGTGGTGAGATTCAAATATGTGAACAACTGGTTCTCAGTGTGGGATGCCTGTTGCTGAAGTCCGCTCTGAGCCTGGGCAACAAAAAATTAGCTATCGGTTCTGCTGAACTGGTGCTAACCGGCTGAATCCCACCACTGGAGTAAGGGTTACAGGCTAAAATTGTATGCCATAAATGCATTTAAGCATAGTGTTCTGTCCTCACTACACGTTACTCTGTGTGCAGCTTGACATGCAGGGAAACCCACCTATTCTTCAATAAAACAGACGGTTTGCGTAAATCTGGATGCTTTATTAAAAGAACTGGATGGGTGAAACTGGGAAAAATAGAAATGCATACAATAAAAACTCAAATAAAAAATAAGCAGTACTGAGTTTCTGGTGAACATAACAATTAACTAATACAGATAAATCTAAATCTCACCAGCTGTATGTATGGGATGTGGCTGGATTCTTCCTGGTGCTTTTGCTTCAAATGCTAAAGGAAATGGAGTCTGGTTTCCCAGCATGCACTTGTTTTGTGAGTGAGGGTTGATGGGTAAAGGCTTGGGTCAGCTTCCAAATAATACAGATTGGTATTTGGCCCCCGGCCACTAGATGGAGCTAGAAAGCAACAACAGTATATACACATATTATATGCTGGGGCATGACACATAATTAAACTAAGTTATTGTTGTTTTTTTGCCTTTTGGTACTATCCATGGGGCTTTTTGGGGGGGGGGGGAAATTAAGATTGCCAGGAAAAATATCAACAACCTAAGATATGCAGATGATACCACTCTAATGGCAGAAAGTGAAGAGGAACTAAAGAGCCTCTTGATGCGGGTGAAGAAGGAGAGTGCAAAAGTTGGCTTGAAACTCAACATTGAGAAAACCAAGATCATGGCATCCGGCCCTCTCAGTTCCTGGCAAATAGATGGGGAAGAAATGGAGGTAGTGACACATTTTATCTTCCTGGACTCCAAGATCACCACAGATGGGGACTGCAGCCAAGAAATTAAAAGATGCTTGCTCCTGGGGAAGAAAGCTATGGCAAATCTAGACAGCATACTAAAAAGTAGAGACATCACCCTACCAACAAAAGTACGTTTAGTCAAGGTCATGGTTTTCTCAGTTTCAATGTATGGCTGTGAAAGTTGGACCATAAGAAAGGCTAAGCGCCAAAGAATTGAGGCCTTTGAACTATGGTGCTGGAGAAGACTCCTGCGAATCCCCTGAACTGCAAGGCGATCAAACCGGTCAGTCCTAGAGGAGATCAACCCTGACTGCTCTGTAGAAGGCCAGATCCTGAAGTTGAAACTCAAATACTTTGGCCACCTAATGAGAAGGAAGGATTCACTGGAGAAGAGCCTAATGCTGGGAAATAGAAGAAGGGGACGACAGAGAATGAGGTGGCTGGATGGAGTCACTGAAGCAGTAGGCGTGAGCTTAAATGGACTCCAGAAGATGGTAGAGGACAGGAAAGCCTGGAAGAACATTGTCCATGGGGTCGCGATGCGTCAGACACGACTTTGCAACTAACAACAACATTGTTGTTTTAGGGAAAGTATCAGGTCACCTTTTAAAACACAACCATGGTATTAGAAATCAGAATCACTTGGCAACTTTATCATTTCATGAGGGTAAGTAAGATGTTACTACAGATGGTCCTCAACTTACAACCATTTATTTAGTGACTGATTGAAATTAAACTGCACTGAAAAAAGTGACATGACCTTTTTTCACACTTAGGACTGTTGCAGAATCGGTGTCCTGGGGTCATGCAGTCATCATTTGTAACCTTCTTAGCCGGCTTCTGACAAACTAAATCAATAGGAAAAGCCAGGTTCACTTAATGACTGCATGATTCATTTAGCAACTGCAATGATTCACATAACAGTTATGAGAAAAAAGTTGGTAAAATAGAACAAAACTCCCTTAACAATTGTCTTGCTTAGCAACAGAAATATTCTGTACCAAAATTAAAACAAATTTAGAGCCTCAATTTATCAACTATGATAGACTACTCAAAATTGTCAAAAGCTTTTTCTGTATCAAGAAAAATCATGACCACTTTTTATTTTTAAATATAACTTATCAATAGCATTCAGAATAGGTTTAATATTGTCTCTTTGGTAGTTTTTGGAAACAAATCCAGTCTAGTCAGGATGTATCATTTTGGTTTAAAAAGTGTTCTCTTTTATTGTCATGAAAAGCTTATAATTTATGTTAAGAAAAGAAATAGGTCTGTGTGACAGTGGCTGAATTGAATCTTTTCATTTTTTTTAAACAAAGATAAAGGTTTCTTTTCACAAAAGCATTGCTTTCTTCATATTCCTGAATTTCCTCTATTACTTAAGTTAAAGTTTTAAGTATTTTTTCTTCGATATCTTATCCTATACAGCAAAAATACTATTAGGTCCTGGAGGTTTTTTAATTTCAGTTTTTTAATTGCCTCTTCAGCTTCATTTCATCTCATCAGTTATAGAATTTAATTAAGACTGATTAAGAGCTTGTTGTTAATCTGTAAATTTTGCAAGCATATTCAAACAACTTCTTAAGTTATTCAAATAGACTTTAGTCTTTTCTGGATCAGTTATCAGTTTACTATATAAAATTGAATAGTAATCCACACATTTTTACATTTCTCCATCTCCTTCTCTATGCTTGTTCCATCTCAAATAAAAGTGATAGGTTTTTTAATGAATTGATAAGCCAGCAATTTCTCTGATTTATTGCTATTTAGAACTGTTACATAAAATATACCATTTTTTATTTTAATTGATCAATTTTAGAATGGATAAAATTCATTCCATGTTGCTTTTATCTTTTATTCTAAATGCAAGATTGTGTTAACTTTAAGTCTTGATTCTAATTGCTTCAAATCATTCGGTAATATATTCTTCTGATTTTGCATCGCTTTCTATTTAAAGCCAGAGAGATAAACAAATCTCTTATAAATATTTCACTAACATCCATATTATAGATAAAAAAAACATCAGGAGTTAAATTGATTTGGAAGAAGCTCAACACAGGATGCATTCTTGTGTAAGGAAAGGGTACACTTAGGCATCATAAACACAGAGAATTTTCAAGAATATCTGTTTGTTAGCCATGGTTAATTCAAAATCTTAAAACCTTTGCAGCAACTTTTGTCTTTTGTCAAAAGAATAAACATTCTCAATTAAAAAAAAAATCCTACTGATGGTTAAATCAATGCCCAAAGGAGATTTGGAACTATTCTCTATGAATATGACCCCTATGAATTTAGGGGTCATAAGTACACACTTGTTATTCATCCATGTATCTTGCAATTGTACCAATAGCTGATCTTAGAAAATCTTCTGTGATTGTTTTAATTTTTATAATTCATTGGGGAAGTAGCTTTCACATCCCCCTGGACTGATGCAGCAAAGTTGATGAACAATATTCAAAAACAAAAATAGCCTACAAATTGCAGTTGGATAATTGTCATGGAGTGTGCAGTTTCCAGAACTGCATTCAGCACATTGTGACCTAAATTATCAAAAGAGAGGAGCAGAACCAAAGGTTCTGTAAGTATAGGGCAGGGGTAGGAAACCTCGGCTCTTTTATGACTCGTGGACTTCAACTCCCAGAATTCCTGAGCCAGTCAGACAATCTAATCCAATCCTACAGTATATTTAAAGATCAACAGAGGAACCATCAAAAGTAATACAAAACACTTGCAAATTAGTTACAGGGAATCAGACATCCTCACATTTACAGCAAGTGAAATAGAATAAAGTGAGATAAAGCTTATCAAGTCAAGACTTAATCAAGACTCCAAGTATACCAAAAGATGGTAGAATCCCAATTGTGAAACCAGAGGTTGTGTTGCTTGACTTCCAGCATGGAACCTGTGACTTCTGCAGGAAGCATGATATTGGAGATGGCTAAATCTAAATCTGATATTAATAGTTAATGTGAGAAGGAAGAGACATTATGTGTGCAGAAAGAAGGAATTCAGAGAGGAGGGAAGCAGGGTTTTTTTTTTTTGCTAGGAATATATAGTTACAATATATATACTGTATATATATTGTTAACAATTACACTAAAAATAAGATCCCTGGGTATATCCATATTTAAAACCAAACAAATAAATGTGAGCACCAGGGAGTGCTAAAAAATTTAATAAAATTTAGTAAAATGTCAATAAAATTACAATAAAACCAATAAAACGCCTAGCTTTTGTCAGCAACTGCTGACATCATCAGGGCTCAAAATGCCGGTCAGTGGGAGAATCCTCTTTATAGATTGGCCAGAGTCTGCACCCGGCTCCTAGATCTTGTCATTGGGCCTGCTGTAATAGGCTGTTTCCCGGTTGCCGGTTTCTCATTAGCAATAATTGCTTTCTTGCATTTCTTGCTTGTGTAACTGTCATCGGATGTTTTCTCTTTGCCAAATTCGGGGTTTGATGGAACGTCCCCCCTCTCTTTTTTTGCTTTATTGCCACACCCATTTTGTTTAGTTACACCCCTCCATCTTCCCCTTTCCCCACTCCGTTCTGATTGCCCTGTTGCAACGCACTGTCTCTTATTTTCTTTGTGTTTTCCCCAATCATGGTCTCTGCAGATGTTATTCAAGTTAATTGCTATCTCACCCCTTGTTTCCTCCTTGCTCCTTGCTTGCACGGTGCCCCCTTGAGGGCTCTTCTGTGTTGCCTGTTGATCTGGGAGCCGGGTGCAGACTCTGGCCAATCTATAAAGAGGACTCTCCCACTGACCGGCATTTTGAGCCATTTTACTAAATTTTATTAAATTTTTCAGCACTCCCTGGTGCTCACATTTATTTGTTTGGTTTTAAATATCTATCTATCTATCTATCTATCTATCTATCTATCTATCTATCTATCTATCTATCTTTGGTTATTCGGGTTTTCTCCCGCGTAAAATTGGAAGTGTCTTGGCGACGTTTCGACGAAGTCCCATTCATCATCTTCAGGCTGGTGTTTTCAGGGAGCAATGAAGCTTCGTGCTCCTCAAAGCACGAAGCTGAAAACACCAGCCTGAAGATGACGAATGGGACTTCGTCGAAACGTTGCCAAGACACTTCCAATTTTACGTGGGAGAAAACCCGAATAACCAAAGACCTACATATATATATAACCTTTTTAGTTGAAAAAAACTCTTCAGTTTTTAGTGTATCTAAAAGACTAGGATTTTGTTCAAGGTAAATTAATACTATTAATGTTATCATGCACAAATCCGTTGAAAAAAAGTAATAGTAATAGTAGTAAAGTTGGAAGGGACCTTGGAGGTCATCTAGTTCAACCCCCTGCTCAGGCAGGAAACCCTACACCCTTTCGGACAAATGGCTGTCCAGTCTCTTCTTAAAAACTTCCAGTGTTGGAGAATTCACTGCTTCTGGAGGCAGGTTGTTCCACTGATTAATTGTTCTCACTGTCAGGAAGTTTCTCCTTAGTTCTAGGTTGCTTCTCTCCTTGATTAGTTTCCACCCGTTGCTTCTTGTCCTGCCTTCAGGTGAACAAGTAAACAACTAGATCTGAACGATTCATTTGCATGCCTGTAAACATTAAACCTCATTGCTATTTTTGCAGGTTTGCAGCTCCTGTTTCAATTATCAACATCTTTTCCAAATGCATATCTTCGGAATATGTTTAATTTGAACAAATTGGGTAAGATTAGCCTTTATTTCCTTTTTTTTAAATTTTTCCTCTCTGTCTCATTAAAAATGAGAATTTGGATGGAAACTTTTGAAGGAGCTCTGGGGATACATGCAGCCCTCATGTTTCAATTCCTGTACCACTGATTTCTATTTGTTTCCCTAATTTTAAAGAGACCAAAAATATCATATATGCAAATAACTTTCCAAATAAGGAATGGCAAAAAGCAATGAATGCAGAGTTACTTCTGGAAAAAAAAACATCCTGTTAGGAATCAGGCTGTATATACCGTGGCTTCATCTTTTAATTATTCATTTAGGAGGCATTCAAAGAAACATTTAGGAATCACACAGAGACACAGTGCTTCCCTCTTATGTTGAACAGCACATGTGTTTTTTTCCAGAAAGACACCGATATTTGCGATAATTATAAAGTATAAACAATAAACACAGTAAATAGTCTTAAAAGGGATAAATAATTCAGACTTCTGGTTTTAAACAGATTTTAAATAGACCCTAATAGATAGTTGCTTTATTTGGCCTGCAAAATCCAGGGCAACCACTAGAGTTTTCTTTATTTCTTTGCTGCTATGTAATTGTCTGCTGGATTTCTCTAACTCGGGTAGAGCTGGTACGGTGTCCTGTTGATAGATCAGTGGGAAACGGAGAAGCATTTGTGATTTAAGTGCAGTCTTTCACTGTTTCCCAATATTCTAGGCAAATTTGGTGTAGAGTGGAATACAAGTAGTTACAGGAGGAAGGGAGAATAGGTGTTGCGTCCTTGGCGGGAAAACAGACACGAGAAGCAGCTGGAGTTCTCAGTTTCTTTTATTCAGCGTTCAGCTTACAGGAAGATGGCTTCAGCCTCGCCCAAACGCCTCGCAGCCTCTTATATAGGCAACTCCCGGGTAAATGGGTTACTTTTCCCGCGCCAGCACCCGCGCATGCGCACGGCGCTGGCGACAGCCTGTCTGGTCCCGGGCAGCTTTGCACCTGCCCGGGACTGCCTGCAAACGCCCGAGCCGTTTGCAAAGGCTCAGGACATAACACCCCTTTCCCCCGGGCTAAAACTACTACCAAACATACAACATTTATTTTATATGACATTTTGCTCCCCAGTGCTCCCACTGTTTACTGGCCTTTGCCTTGCCAGCAATGTTATGTAGTCTTCTAGGTACTTAGGAGATTTCTTTGCTCTCTGTGACCTTCTTAGCTGTGGGTTACTGGCATAAGTCCCCTGACTGGAGGGAGGCGTGAGCCTGTTCTCTCTATTGTGCCCTGGTGTCTTCCAAGGACTGTGCCCCGATGCCTGGCCTGCTTGCTTGCCCACCGGGCTCGTCAGGCCAGGGCTTCTGTTACTTTGTGACCTGGTTGACCTACCTAGCTGTAGACCCTCAGGCCCCTTGAAGTGATAGCCGCTGCTGGGCGTCTCTGTAGAACCTCCTAGGTCAGTCCAAGACCTGTCAGGAGGCTGTCCATTCCCTGAACCCCATTCTGTGCTCGGGCTCGTGTGGGTTTCTGTACTTTCCCAAAACTCAGGTGTTCCCTGATTTGTGCTAGGGGTGTTGTAGTCGGGACTTGGTTCCTCGACTAACTCTGTGTATGTTTGACCCCCTGTAGGATTTGGGGTAAGGTCAGGCCCAACTTTGGGGATTGTGTGCCAGCTCTCTTGCGGGGAATGATTTGTTGGGATGCCCCGGGTATCCTCGTGACTGGAGTAGGCGTGAGTGCCTGTTGTGTGGGTAAGCTCCATGACTTCCTTTTCGGAGCAATTGCGGAATCTTGGGACGAGCCGTTTGTGGCTCCCTCAGTGGAGATGGGCAGTAGCTCTTGCCCTTCCCTTTGCTCCAAAGGGTCCCCCTCCCCCCCTGGAAAAGACCCAGGAGTCTCAGCAGAAAAGTCTCGCCTAGAGCGAAGTTGGTCGATGTGCCGACGTAGGACACGACCGTTGTCCAGGGCAACCTCATAGGAGAGAGGACCTGTGATCCTGGACACAGAAGCGGGGACCCATGTATGACCAGGCCCGTAATTGCGAGCCCAAACCGGGGCACCCACAAGTAGTCGTCTAGGTGCCCTAGGATGTGAGGTGGATGAAGGCAGTCTGTCCGGATGCAACCGGTCAAGTCTAGTAGTAAGTTGGCGCCCCCAACGAAGTTCAGCTGGACTTCTCCCTGTAGAAGTGGACGGTGTGGTGCGATAAGAAAGGAGAAAGTCAGCCAACCTGTGATGCCAGTCCCCGTAGGTGAGTCTCTTCAAGGCGTCCTTTGCGATGCGCACCATGCGTTCAGCCATACCGTTGGTGGACGGGTGAAAAGGCGCAGACGTGGCATGACGAATCAGGTTTGCCTGTAAGAAAGCTTGGAATTCGGAGGAGGTGAATGAGGGCCGTTGTCGGACACGATGACATCTGGCAGCCCGTGTGCAGCAAAAATCCCCCTCAGTACCTGAATAGTCTTTGCAGTGGTGGTGGATGAGACAGGCACAACCTCAAGCCATTTTGAAGGGCTGTCAACAAGGACCAAGAAGAACTGGCCCTGAAAGGGCCCAGCGTAGTCAATGTGCACCCTAGACCATGGGGACTGTGTTTCCTCCCATCTATGCACAGGAGCTTGGGGCATCTCTGGGCGAGATCGTTGGCACAGGTGGCATGCGTGCACCTTAGCCTCAATATCTTTATCTAAAGCAGGCCACCACAAGTGGCTTCGTGCAAGAGCCTTCATACGGACAATGCCAGGATGACCCTCGTGGAGGGATTCTAAGACCCTAGTCCTCATTGAGGTGGGAATGACAACTCTGTTTCCCCAAAGCAGACAACCCTGAGAAAGGGACAGTTCGTTTCTTTTGGACCAGAAACTCTGAAACTCAGGACTAGGGCAGTGCTCAGGCCACCCGGACAGGACCCAGGAGCGGACACGTGAAAGTGTGTGATCTGTACCCGTTTCAGCGGTAACATCCCTGGCACTAAGAGGGAGCTCGGGCAAGGCTTGGATTGATAGAATGTTGACAGCTGGCGCGGGGTCAGCTTTTACTACTGGCAGAGGCAACCTACTGAGGCCATCAGCATGGCCCATTTCTTTCCCAGGCTTGTGGAGTAATGAAAAATCATATGCAGACAAAAAAATAGACCACCTAAGCATTCTAGGGGAAATGATGTGGGGAGTCTGCTTACGTGTGGTAAACAGTCCCAGCAGAGGCTTATGGTCAGTGAAGACCGTGAAATGCCTGCCATATAGAAAATCGTGGAATTTTTTAATTCCAGCAACAACAGCCAGAGCCTCCCTGTCTATCTGAGCGTAGTTGCGCTCGGCAGAAGACAGTGTTCTGGAGTAGTATGCAATAGGAACCTGAGTTCCATCAGACCTGAGGTGACTCAGGACAGCTCCAACCCCGTAGGGGGATGCATCACAAGCGATGCACACAGGAAGAGACTCGTTGAAATGTGCAAGAACACTGTTAGAAGTGAGCAAGGCCTTGACTTCTTTAAAGCAAGCCTCATGTGCTTGTGACCACAGCCACACAGCTTGTTTGTCTAGTAGCCTGTGAAGAGGCTCAGCTACACTAGCTTTATGTGGAAGAAAAGAATTGTAGAAATTCAGGAGGCCTAGGAAGGCCTGAAGTTCGGCCTTAGACTTTGGCCTGGGTGCTTCTAAAATAGCAGTTAGTTTGGATTCAGCAGGATGAATCCCAGCAGCATCAATTTTGAATCCCAGAAATTCAGTAGAAGGCACCCCAATCTTGCATTTGTCTTTTCTGAGCTTGAGGCCTGATTCCCTGAATCTTAACAGGACAGCCCTAAGTCTTTCAGCTAGAATGTGTGTGGAGTCTCCTGCAATCAAGACATCGTCAAAGTAGGGGCAGACCCCTGGTATACCTCGTAGTGTGTTTTCATTACGCTTTGGAAAATCCCAGGAGCGACATTTACTCCAAACTGTAGCCTTTTTACTTTAAAGGCTCCACTGTGGGTCACAATGGTCTGAGCTATGGCAGCATCATCATCAACAGGCAGCTGTTGATATGCTTGAGCTAGGTCAAGCTTTGCAAAAACACGCCCCCCCTTGAGAGAGGCCAGGATGTGACTGACCACAGGAACAGGATAGGCATGTTGCTGCATGCCTTATTGAGTGTGCATTTGTAATCAGCACAAATGCGAATGTCCCCATTTGCCTTTAGAGGCGTGACAATGGGGGTCTCCCCACGGGCTGGAATCAAACAGGTTCTAGGATTCCCTGTTGGATTAGTTTGTCTAGTTCAGTGTCAATCTTACTTTTTAAAGCAAAAGGGACCCTTCTTGCTTTAATCCTAATGGGAGTGACAGTGGGGTCTAGCTTTAAGGACACAGGTGGTCCTTTGAATGTGCCCAGCTGGGGGCTGAAAACATCTGCAAATTCTTTGCAGACTTCCTGTAGGTCGAGTGTTTGTAAGCTGTTGAGTCCTGTGACGTGTATCCCCAGGGCCTCAAACCAATCGAGTCCTATGAGACTCGTTCGTTCACCCCCTACTACTAATAAGTCTAGTGGACCTTCAAAACTCTTGTATTGCACGTTAAGGGTGGCCTCCCCCTTAACACACACTCTTGAGTTCTGAAAATCTGTTAATACAATATCAGAAGGCCTTAACTTGGCCTTAGACCCACTTCTGGAACAAATCTTCCTAAATGTATGCAATGAAATGATGGACAGGGCAGACCCTGTGTCTAGTTCCATAGATAATGGAACCCCTTGTAGCTTCACGTTGAGTGACAGCTTTTTCTTCATGGGCTTGTGTGTGCCTGTTCTACAGATGCTTCTTCGCGAAGCGCAAAACCCTACCCTATTCTGGCTGGGGAATCTGGTACCTTTCAGGCGTTCTTCTTGGGGTTGTGCCTTTCGTCGGCTCAGACACACAGCTGCAATATGCCCTTGTTTGCCGCATGCCCGACAGGTAGCGGAGCGGAACTTGCAGTCGGTTCTCCTGTGGCGACCTCCACAGCCGATGCACTTGAGCAGAGCCGAAGAGCTTCCCTTCTGGTTCTCTTCCTTCGCGGGGTGTAGACGGTCGACTTCCTCGTCCGGATCCTCCTCGGAGTTTCGTCGGACGTCTTCCTGGTGCACGGACGCACCCTCTGCACTGTTTCTGATCGGCCGCATGTTTTTGATGGCGCCGCCTGCTGCTTCTTCTGCGGTGACTTCCCTTAAGGCGTCTTGGAAGGATAATTCTTCCTTGGCAAAAAGTCTCTGTTGTAGCTCTCGATGCCTTAGCCCGCACACGAATCGGTCCCTCAGTCGTTCCTCGAGGTCCTTGAACTCGCAGGGCTTGGCGGCCTTCCGTAGCGCGGCGATGTATTCCTTGGCTGTTTCACCGGACCGTTGATCCCTCTGCTCGAAGGTGTGGCGCCATGAGATAACGGACACCTTGGGGTGGAAGTGCTCTTTCAGCAGCTTCTTCAGGTCTGCGTAGCTTACAGACTCTACTGGAACAGGTGCTACAAGATTTTCTGCGATTTCGAAGGCGTCTTGGCCGCAAACGCAAAGCAGGGTGGCGGCCTTCAAGCTATCTTCCCTCACTTGGTTTGCCTTGAAGTAGTTCTCCATTCTGGATACGTAGGACTCCCACCGCTCTGGATGTGAGACGTCGAATTCCGAAAGCCTTCCGATTTTCGCCATCTTCGGATCTTCAGGAGACGGGTCTATCAGCCAGCCTACCCCCGAATGCGCACCGGATTGGCGGGCAGCTGCCGAGTCGACGCCGTTCCTCTTCCGCCGCTCAGGACTCCTTGGGTAAGCTTACACTTCTTCCTTTCCAGGTAGTGCAAGGCATCCCACCTCGTCGCCAGTGTTGAGTCCTTGGCGGGAAAACAGACACGAGAAGCAGCTGGAGTTCTCAGTTTCTTTTATTCAGCGTTCAGCTTACAGGAAGATGGCTTCAGCCTCGCCCAAACGCCTCGCAGCCTCTTATATAGGCAACTCCCGGGTAAATGGGTTACTTTTCCCGCGCCAGCACCCGCGCATGCGCACGGCGCTGGCGACAGCCTGTCTGGTCCCGGGCAGCTTTGCACCTGCCCGGGACTGCCTGCAAACACCCGAGCCGTTTGCAAAGGCTCGGGACATAACAATAGGCAAATGCTGTTTTCCTCTTTTTAAGGCAGGAATGCCCACTTCCGGGATAGCAGTAGCAATAGCATTTAGACCAGTGGTTCTCAACCTTTTTAATGCCGTGTCCCCCAACCGGTCATAAGTCGAGGACTAAACTGGTCATAAGTTGAGGACTAAACCAGTCGTAAGTCGAGGACCACCCAACCGGTTGTAAGTCGAGGACTTTCCCTGCCTGGGAGCACCGCGCATGCATGGTACCGCCCCTTGAGCCAGCCAAGGCGTAGCTGGCAAGCGGAAGAGACGGAGCAGGCCGACCACCGGCTGGGCCACCAGCTGGCCCAGCCCAAGGGAGATAAGGCACCCGCCGGAAAAGAGGAAAAAAAATGATGGACAGCCTTGCTTGGCGACCCCCGTGAAATGGTCGATCAACCCCAAATGGGGTCGCGACCCATAGATTGAGAATCGCTGATTTAGACTTATATACTGTTCCACAGTGCTTTACAGCCCTCTTCAAGTGGTTACAGAGTTAGCCTGTTGTCCCCAATAGTCTGCTCCTCATTTTACTGACCTCAGAAGGATGGAAGGCTGAGTCAACCTTGAGCCAGTGAGATTTGAAATGCTGGCAGTGTGCTGAATTAGCCTGCAAGACTGCATTCTAACCAATGAGCCACCACAGCACCATGGGATGTGCTATATGTTCAAGAGATTTTTTTTTATAATAGCGGACTCACTCTGGATTCTTGGCTATATGTAATATGTACTTTGAAGCCTTGTGATAATCTGTCTACCACTAATGTTTCTTATTTTGGGAAAAGGAAAAGACCAACTCTATAGTATATTTCTGCATGTGGTTTATCAGGGTTACAATGACCAAGATCCTTATATTGAAATGAAATAAAGTTTAACAAACAAACAAATAAATAAGCATGTCCCTAGATTAGGCAAGGACGATAGTGAAACCACAAAAATTCTTTAAATAAAACTTGTTCACTAGCATTGCAATGGCACTTAGGCTTATAAACTGTCCCATAGCAGTTTACAAAATAGAAGCTTTATTTGTATATTGCCTCCAATAATCTGGGTCCTCATTTTACTGACTTGGAAGGATGGAAGACTGAGTCAACTTTGAGCCCTGCCAGGATCGAACTCCAGCCTGTTGGCAGAGGTTGCTTGCAATATTGCAACACTCAAAATACTTATTGCTATATAGGATGTGGGCACAGATATTTTAGTAACTTCTATACTTTATCTACTTTTGTAGATAAAGTGTTTCCTGCTTATGTAATCAAGTGAAGCATAAAAACATGTTAAAGAAATCACTCAAAGTCTTTCCAGCTTTATGAGAGAACCCATCTTTGTCCAGATCTGAAAAAAAACCATGTGACTCAAAGAGAATTGGACTCTATCTCTTGGCTTGCACTGAGGCCAGACCTAATCTATCTGAATAACAATATGTACTTTTTCAGAAACCATAATTGAACTGAGGCTTTCCTTACAATTATGTGAAGAAATCCAAATAGTCATTGGAACCTCCTATCTGTATCAGAGAAGGCTATTGGTTCTGGTGGGATTTGTGTGTGTATGCATGTGTGTATTTGTGCAAAAAAGGATTCAATGAAAGACATGAATATTTGTGCGTAAGGTAGTTGTGTCAATTAATGTTTCTTCATTTAATAACCACATATAGATCAGTCTTATAACATGTTGCCATGTGCACTAGAAATGAAGACTTTCAGAAGGACTATATATTTTAGTCATAGAAGAAATGAAGGCTATGCAGATACATTTTAATGTCAATATTTGTATGGTTGGCTTTAGTTTTATGTATTTGTTAAATACAAATAAAGCAACAGCTTTAAAAGTGCCAGAAATTGCTTCTCCCTTTTGGCAGTTTTTCAGCACTCTTTGCAAAAAAAATGGTTCTTAGTTTATTTCCATTGCCCAGAGTGATAAAATTTTCTCACTGAGCTTGACTGGCTATGTGCATTATTATTACCATCCACGGTGTATCCTTGCAGGGGAGAGCAAGGGAGACAAGTGGCATGGTGCACATCATGATGTTACTGTGTTAATTCATGCAATGAATGAATTATATGTGTATAATGATATCATATACATGTACACAATGACATCATGGCTTCTTAAAGATGGCTAGATGTGTGTATACTAGATGGGATTATCTATCATCATAATTCAGAGACATCGGACAGGAGCAAGGCTATCATGATAGTGATGATGATTATGCAGTCACCCTGTTCTGTAGAAACCTTACTGTGGGGTTCTTGGTGCTTTCTGAGCTTGGTTGTTTTCCTGCAGATATTTCATTACCCAACTGGGTAACATCATCAGGGCTAGGAGGGAGCACGTTTTGCTCTCTGTTTACATAAAGGTAACTTCAGTGCTTTTTCTGTAAAAAAAAAAAAAAAGTTGCCAGAACTCACACACGTCATACAACCCACCTTGCCTACCCTACAAGGTTCCATCCAAAAAATGTGCCAGAACTCCGTTCTGGGTGTGCTATGACAAAAAAAGCCCTGGGTGGCTTGGCTTGCCAGTGTTGGTGGGAGTATTCTTGGTTCCTTGATTAGTCTGTTGTTTACTGATTATTTGTCTGTGTTGATTGATTAGGGCAGAGCTTTTCAATCAGTGGTATGGGTACTACCTGTGGTACATTGGCACCTGGCAGGTGGTACGTGACCATCCTAGAAAAGTGGTAGCGGGTGAGGGGAATGAGCTGAACCGGTGGCAGCACTGCACAAGCCTGATCGAGAGATGGCTGGAGCTGCAGGGCTGTCAGGGCTCAGTGGAAGCGCCAAGATCAGCATCGCTTTCCAGCTGATTGGTGCTTCTTTGGGGCTGTCAGGGCTCAGTGGAAGTGCCAGGATCAGCGCCAGGCTCCAGCTGGAGCTCAGCGCTGATCCTGGTGCTTCTGCTGAGCCCTGAAGAAGCACCAATCAGCTGGAAAGCAGCACTGATCCTGGCACTTCTGCTGAGCCCAGAAGAAGCGCCGATCAGCTGGAATGTTGCAGCATCTCCAGGGTCTTGTGATTTACACTCAGATGCTTGTCATCTGATTCATATTTATGATGTCACAGTGTCCCAGGGTCATGTGAAGTGACCAAAACCTGCTGCAACCACCCAGCAGACAGGGGAAATAAAAACTAAACACCCCCCACCCCACCCCCACTGCCAATCCTCAATAGAAATGCTCACAACAATGAAAATCTTGGACAGGAGGAAGAGTGCCACTGGACACTGTTTTGCTCGCCTGTGGCTTGGGGGGCACTTTTTTCAGTGCCATTGTAACTTTGAACAGTCACTAAGTGAACTGTTGTAAGTTGAGGACTACCTGTACTTTTATCACTTTTTTCCTTTTTTTTTTTTGATCAAGTTTTTGACACCTTGCTAGGCGACTGGTGGTACTCGGATGTTGCCATATCCTAAAAGTGGTACAATGGGTGAAAAGGTTGAAAAGCCCTGGATTAGGGCACTGTTTACTGCTTGATTGTAGTTGTAATCTTGGTGTTAATCTCTGCTTATCACTGCTTATGTGGGAACTGATTTGCAAAAACACCTCCTCACTAGCAGTCAACACCCAAAGAATCTATGTTTATTGCTCATTGGAAACTGCTTGTGGACATTTTGCATAAAATTGACAAAGCTTATTTTTGACAAACCTTGCCTCGCAATAGCAGCATTACTTTCAGAGTACTTTTGCTACTTGACCATTTGTTATAGTAACTTGCCCATTAATGACGCAAAACTAATTAAGCTGTACTTTTTTGATTTCTTCCTTTTCTTGTATTTGAATATTAGCTCTTTTGCTGTTTTCCAGTCTTCCACCATCTTTCTTACTTTCTGGTCAGCAGTTTTCAAATCACCATTATTATTGTTTTTCCAAATCCCGGGTTTTGGCTTTATCTGACTCTGGAGTTCTGGATTTAAAGGGTAGGATGGTGGCTTTTTATTATATTTTTATCCACTCTAAACAGTGTTGCCCTTGTTCCACTATCTTAACAAGGCTTAATCTCCAGAAGATGGTGCAAAAAAAAGAGTCTTCTGAGAGAGGACAGATGTAACAAGGTTTTAACAAGTTCTCCTCTCACTTTAATTCCCATGATTTCTTCCATACACAACAATTCAAGGCCTTCTGGACTCTTCTTTTATTTCTGGTCAGCCTCTTCTTGATCTCTAGCCTTCTACCTCTGAGAGCTTAAGCTTTCAGTTCATGTTTCTGTTGTGGTTTCAGAAACCTTTCTGATGTTGTGTTATAGTACACCTTCAGATCAGTAATAAATCTTTAAAACAAGATTGTTAGATCTTGGATGCAAGATCTGGCTAGGGAAGGAATTTTCAAGAGTGCCTTCTTTTGTTGCTGTTTTTCTTTGTGTCTTTTGTCATGCTGCACCGACATTATTTTAAATATTGTCTCCTACCCGTTAACATGGTAGGGAAGACAATCTGAGTACAATTTAAGGCACCTAGTCTAAAATCTAGAAGATCAAGAAGAGAATTGCAATCACTGGGGGATGAGAAATAGCCCAATTATAGCTATATTCTAACTGAAATGCTATCCTTTTTCGTCTGGAATACATACAAGGAAGAAATACATTTTTTTAAGCTAGATGTCTGTTTTAAGTTTAAGACAGAATAATTTAGAACGAATAAAATGAATAATAAGCCTGCTGGATAGAGTTTCCATATTTGTGCATCTGACAAATATGTCAGTATTTAATCCAGTATATTTTCCCCTTTCTTCTTCTTTTTTTCAGATTTCATTTTTTTTAACCCACCTTTCTTATTTTTATAAATAACTCAAGGTGGCAAGCACACCTAATACTACTTCCTCTTCCTATTTTCCCTACAATAATAACGTTGTGAGGTAGGTTGGGCTGAGAGACAGTGACTGGGCCAAAGTCTTCCATGTGGCTTTCAGCCTAAAACAGGACTAGAACTCACAAAGAGAGTTGGGTAGCCTATAGTATATACACCTATGGCAATGTCATTTTTTTCTCCCTTTTATTGCCCTAAGTGCATACTATAGGCCAGCCACCTCCTCTTTTATTTGGTCTGTTTCTTTTAAATAATTTAAATCCCTTTAGCTGTATATTCCATTTCTGGGTTTCATCCCACCAAGTTTCCATAATGGTAACAATATCATATCTGCCCTCATTTACTTGAATTTCTAATTCACCCTGTTTATTCCTCATTCTTTGTTTGTTGATGTATAGACATTTGAGTCCTTTTTGACTGACCCTGGGTTTAATTTCTACATAACCTGTTTTGTGCCTGAGTTCCCCTACTTCCTTACCACCTGTTTGATTAGTGCACATGGTATGGCACACACTATGAAAAGCTTGATTTTCATTGACAGCAAGGTTGATATTCTTAACCGCACAAACATCTATGTTACAAGCACTGATAACCCCATTAGTTTTAGATTGCTGGGGACAGAAATGTTCTGTATCAATTAACTCTCTGTCCCCATTGTTTAGTTTAAATATTTTTTCCAGAAAATCTGTGAATTTAATGCCAAGTAACTCAGTCCCTTTCTTTGATGGATGCAAACCATCTCTCTTGTATAGTTTTTCATCAGACCGGCTGCAGACATTGTTACAAATATAACCAAAGCCTTCCACTTTACAGCAGTCCTTTAGTTATATATTGAACTCCTCTATAATCTGGTTTTTTTCTTTTTGTTCCTTCTGTTACTTATATACAGGTAAAACCTCTGAAAAAGTAAGCCTACAGCCTATCCTACTAAGTTCCTGCCTCAAGCTCTGGAAATCATTCTGCAGAGACAGTCCATTTTTGGGGGGACAGATCATTCATGCCAAGATGTACAAAAGCATCATCATCATAGTCCTTACTGGCATTCGTGACTATCTTAAAAATATGCCTCTTGTCTCTGCTGGCAGTAATACCTGGCAAACACCTGGCCTTTTTCAAAACCTCGGCATCCTTTCCTAAATTGACATCCCTTACAATTGAATCACTAACCAGAAGGTGGCTTCTCTTTTTAGATACCTTGCTCTTCTTGCATTACTGATGTGTAATACCTGCTTCACACTTTTCCCTATCCAAACAGGTTCTTCATCTCTGACCACAATCTCCTGCTCACTTGAGTTATCATCGTCATCACAACCAGCTTGACCTGCCACCTTAGTGTCCCTATTAAGGTCAGCAAGGGCACTGTATCTGTTATGCAGGGACATAGCGAAAGCTTTCTGTTTGTGGTTCATGGCTCTCACCCTACCAGATCCCATACTGCCCTTCTGCTGTGGGATCTTTGTGGTAGAAAGGTCTGATAGAGGGGCAGCTCAATAGAACAAAATGGCTGAGTTAGAAACCTAATTTCTGCCTGAAGTGCATAGACTAGAGACTCTAGATAAGCAATCTGTCCATTTAGACTAGTAAATTGCTTACAAATAGGACAGTATCCAAATTTGAAATGAGTTCAGTGACTTGGGAAGTAAAACAAGCCATTTTTTTTCCAACAGATCATATAGATTGATTCTACCTACAGGCTTGTGCGCTTTGAAATAAACCTTGCAGAAAATAAAGGTCTATTTTTTTTAAAAGAAAAACCACTATAAAACAGTTTTAAGTTCACTAGACTACAGTACATTCTACACAGATATCTTAAATATTATTTCAACACATACTTTCTTCCAAAAATCAAACTTGGAAAATAACAATTTGGAATTTCCATTAGTTGATATAAAAAAAAGCAGATGCATTTCACATCTCTGGCAGATATTATACTCTGGCAGATATTAAAATTGAACTTTTGAAAGAGAGGGTATTTCTGTGTAGTTTGTTTATCATTTTTAAACTGTAGATACAAATGGAAGACAATGATGATTCACCTGAAAGAGTTCACAAAATCATCCCATGTTTGACACAAATATCTGAGACCACATTAACTTAGAAGGGAAAGCTAAAATGTTTTCTGCAATTTTTGATGAAGATCTAATTTCTCCAAACATTTCATCATGTTGAAACCAGAAAAAGAGCTGGAAGCTATTCATAAAACAATTGATTCATCTGTGGCTTGAATGCAGAGAGCTAATGCTGATGGATAACTTTCTTGGATGACCCCAAAAAGAGAAAATCTGAGTTGTTGCCAACTTGCTGTTTCTTTTCGTTAGCTTTTAATCATAGCCATTTTGTGGATACTTTTGGTAGCAAAGATTCATTGTGTTTTATAGAGTACAATGGATTAGCACTAGCACCAATCTAAAGTTCCCAGAAATATCAATAGAAATTGATGAGATTCCAGGAGGTTACCAAAGACTGAGAAGATTTAGATACTTCTTTGCTCATTATAATACACTTTCTGGGACCTGAGCCTGACAATATTGTTCCACAAACAAAAAGAAACTTAAGGGAAAACAACAAGCAAAAGAGAAGTACTGAGCTATTTCCACGAAAGTTTCACTTTGATTGAAAGGGTCAACAAAATATAATAGGCATGAAGTAAGGCTTTCTTGGTTTATTGATAGGTTTGGGCTACTAGAGGAACCATATTATCCTGTTATGACTAGCCCATCCTACTTGGACTGGCAGAGGGGGCCTACAGCAGATCCTGTTGCTCAAAAAACTCCACCTGTTGGGATCCAGAAGAAGAACCTTCTCTGCCACAGTGCCCAACCTTTGGAACATCTACCCTCTAAGGTAAGATCTGCCCCAAGATGTTGAGATTTTGGAAAAAGTACAAAGAGCAACTAAGATGATTAAAGGCTTGGAGACAAAAACATATGAAGAACAGTTGCAGAATTTGGGTTTGGCCAGTCTAGAGAAAAGAAGAACTAGGGGGAACATGATAGCAGTAATCCAGTATTTGAGGGGCTGCCACAAAGAAGAGGGAGTCAATTTATTTTCCAAAGCACCAGAAGGCAAGACAAGGTACAATGGATGGAAACTGATCAAGGAGAGAAGCAACTTGGAATTAAGGAGAAACTCCCTAACAGAGAGGACAATTAACCAATGGAACAGCTTGCCTTCAAAAGTTGTGGGTGCTTCATCACTGGAGGTTTTTAAGGAAAAAAAAACTGGACAGCCATCTATCTGAAATGGTATAGGGTCTCCTACTTGAGCAGAGGGTTGGACTAGAGACCTCCACAGTCCCTTCCAGCTCTATTCTGATTTATTGGTAAGAGTCTAAATTATATGACTCTGCAAATTGGCCTGGGGACCGTAACTCTAGAGTGGTGGTTTTAATCTTTGATTCACATCCGAAGAGCCAGCATTGTCTGAAGATGCTTCTGTGGCATAGAATGCTGTTACCTTCCCACCAAAGTGGTATCTATTTATCTATTTGCATTTGCCTGCTTTCAAGCTGCTAGATTGGCAGACGCTGGGGCAGGAATGGGAACTTACCCCATCACACAGTTCTTGGGTCTTGAACTGCCCACCTTCCAGCATTTTAATCACTTACTTCTTATTAATTACCATGGGCTTCTTCTTCTCACAATCAAGCTCCTCAAGAAACTTGCAAGTAACCTGCAGGAATCTGATGACTTCTAGATGGCTTCATGTATGAAATCATTTCATAAAACTAGTAATTACTAAGGGGATTGCCATTCCTTCCTAAGAAACAGAAGTTTGATATACTTACATATAATTATCTCCCCTCCCCTCCTTCATTTCTCCCTTTATCTGTGGAAAAACCGGTATGGAAAATAAAGAAGGAAATCCCCAAACAGAAAGCTCTTAATACTATTGGATCTCTGAGTCTTTCTTTTCCCCATTCTTCTTGAAGTCAATTTGCTTTTGGTCAGGCTAAGGCCTTTTGTATTTCTGACCCTCCTTTTCTACCTTTGTGTATGTGTGCATGTGTCATGTGCTTTCCCTACTTTGAAATGTCCCCGGGAGATAGACATACACATAAAATATAAGTACATACTAAATAGAAGGATTCCCGGCTGACAAATCTATCAATCTCCTGGGAATGGTTTATTTCAACATAAATAGAAAAACATCAATCAAAATATCATTTTTGTCTCTCTCACAGCAAAGAACAATGGAGATGGAGATGTAACTATGCCCAATGCAGAAGGGCATTTCCATGGCCAATGTGTGGAGCCAACTGGAGCTGAGCAAGTTCCTGTCCTTGACTGCATCATCCCTAGGCTTATACTTGAGATGTTCTGGATTGTTTGCATGGGAAGTATTGGTTCAGGAACAGAAGAAAAATGTCACTTCCCAAAAGGAAGCTTGAAGTGATTCTCAGTGGCAGAATGGAGATAACATGGAGGTGATGTCCCTCAAAAAAAACCTCCCAGAAGGTAGTGAAGTGCTTTCATCCCAAGTCAAGAAGGAAATGAGGATGACTTCAAATACAACACCTGTTAGGTGAAAAGAGAGGAATAATTGTGCATAAAGAAACAAATGCCTCTGAAACAGTATACACCTGACTTTTCATTATAAATGATAAGAACATTGTATTTGTTTGTTTAATGTTTGTAGATATGGCTTTCCACACCAAAGCATTGTGCTTTAATTGTTTACCAAGCTCAATCAGTTTGTCCCTATCATCTTGTAGTATTTAGTAGAATCTTTATATAGCTTCAAGGAAAGCATTTTTTCTTCCTTCAACTAGGGACAGTTCTGGATGTTCTCTGATACTTCTAAAACAAAATCTAACATTTAAACATACACATAGCATGACACAAGGTGACATATTATCCTGCTGTTGTTACAGACTAATTAAGAGCCTTTTGTGGTAGCAGCCAGTAGTTGTAACTTACCATAATTTGTCTCCATCTAATTGGTTTCTTGCTAAGAAAGGGCATAAATAAATGTCTACCAAGCAGCTGGGAAAAAAAAATATCTGAAGGACATTAATGTGAACTTCTTTAATTATTTGAATTATCTTCTTTATTTAATTTATATCCTGCCTTTATTATTTTTACAAATAAACTCAAGGCAGCAAATATATCCAACCTGCTTTCCTCTTCCTATTTTTTTCCACACAACAACTCTGTGAAATGGGTTGGGTTGAGACAGAATGACTGATCACCCAGCTGGCTTTCATGACTAAGGTGGGACTAGAAATCACAATCTCCTACTTTCTGCCTGATGCCTTAACCACTAGACCATGGGTGTCAAACTCGCTTGCATCCACATGACATATTGCGACATATTATGATGTTTTTTTTCCTTTGTGGTGCTGGGGTGGGCATGGCCTGCGCGTGATACATCCGGCCTGTGGGCTGCCAGTTTGACACCCCTGCATTAGATCAATCATCATCATCATCATCATAATCGGCATTCATTGTAGGAAACAGTGGGAAGAAATAAAATACAAATACTTATATTCATCTAGTTAAAATCAGGCAGTGTAATTATAAAAGTATAATTTACACTAAAATACATGAAGGATTATATGGGCGCAGTAATGTCCAAGGAATTATTTAAATTATGATTACATTGTTAATTACTGGATACAGACCAAACTTCCATTTAGTTGGTTCTATGATTTATTTCCCAACCGATAAAACTAATAACTACATTTGTTGGAAGGAAAGTTCACAGTCCAGGGAATTCCATGCGAAATATGAAATGGATAACTAATACAAATAAACTATATAAATACAGTGAAATATAATCAGTTAATACAAATCACAGCAGTGAAATATAATCAGTTAATACAAATCTTTTATAAATGTAATAAATTATTTTATCTCATAATGATTTTTATGTGTGCTTTAGGTTTCAGAAAAAGAAGTTGCTGAGTTCTCTGTGTTCTGAAAACTAAAAACAATCATATCTTGTCTAGCCTGAATACTGTACCTGTTGGAGGAGAGTACAAAGATAATATAAAATGCTCATTTAGAGCAGCATGGAAAGACCCATGAGGGGAAACAAAAGTACTTTGGGTACAGAAAGGAGGAAAACATGAATAATTTTACAATAAAAGGAATTATTTGGAATTTGATAAAATTGGTACTCTAGGCAAATTTATATAAAAAAGGAAGACAAAATGGCTGAAATATTTCCAGTACTTTTGCATAGATCATCTGTAAAATATTTATTTTTTTTAATGACCCTGTAATCCCTTAATTTGGGGTCAAGTCAGGGTGACTGAATGGAGCTGAACCTTTACTGGCTGGATGCCCTTCCTGACACCTATGCGGAGTTTGCAGCAGATATTTTTCTTTGCACCCTCATAGAGAAACATCAACCACTGCTAGGATTGAACTCTCAACTTTCTGAGTGGGAGGCAAACATCTTCACTTCTAGGCCACCACTCCTCTCACCTGTAAAATATTTAATAAAACCAGGAAATGTTTAATAAAATAAAAATATCTATAAATAATAAAACCTGGGCTATTTCACATATAGCCCAATCCTATCTCTGCTTGGTCAGCATAAGTCTACAAGTACGCCAATAAATGCTTAATTGTAAGAGATGACCAGATTGAGCCTGAGGGAGGGGTCAAACACATCATAAGTCACAAGTCCCTGCACGCCCACAAGAGATCTAAATCCAGCACACCTTGAATGCCTCTCTTATCTCCCACACATTTCCCTTGACCACTAGTTGATCAGATTCTTGTAGAGAGCTTAAGCTTGCAATAAATCTTTATATTCATTTGAACTGCCTGAATTGCCTGATTTTTCCCAGTGCTTGACATTATTTGAACTTCAGAAAGTATGACTGAGATTTAAGAGGACAAATACGAATATTGTGCTTTTTCCCCCTTAAAATACTAATGCAGACTTTAGATTTTTGGACAATGTCCTGCCCACAATACTGTGAACTGACAATGCTGGGTAGGAATAGTTATCTAAGCCAGCCCTTTTCCACTGTAATGGATTCTTCTGCCTTTGGAAGAGCAACTTCAATTTAACTGATTGCTGAAAATGCACCCATTTACTCTGCTTTTTAGCTCTTTACAATTGGTTTGCTTCTGCATGAATCAAATACTCAGGGATTATGAAGTCTTATTTTTTTTCTATTTTTACATTTGTTCTGTAAATCATCCTTCTCTTTTTAAAAGTGGTATTCAAATTCAGAACCAAATAATAATACAATTAAACAATTGTAAAAGTTGAGAAAGGAAGATATTGAACAGTTCAGCGAACCTTTTAAAATCATTTCTGCAAAATGGAATTGCTATCAGGAAGGAATTGTATATGGTTCGCATATCTTGTATGGCAAATGGACATTTAAAATGGAAAGAAAATTAAAATGTGTCTTTGGTGAGGGAATGAACCCCATTATTTTATGATAAGTGCATTATTCCTTTTGAAGATCCATGTTATTTAACTCTGGGCGGAGCTGATGCCCACGGTGTCAATTTGGAGCGACATTTTTGTTATTGCCTGTTACCCCCAACTAACAACAAGCAAGACAAGCAAGAAAAAATGGCAGGAGACTGTTTAGATGAGATTCAACAAAGGTTCTTCAAAGAAATGCATCCAGCCACCAGTACTAATGTTACTTTTTTTTTTCAGTCAGATGGCACTGATTCTTCACCAACATTTTTCTTTTCAGATGACAAAATAATAGGTTTATGACTTTTCTTTTAATTAGATGCATGTTTCTTCATCAAGGGACTGAACCAATTTGCTATTGACCTATTTAGATATTGTATCTTCACTGAGCTAGAAAATGTATGGTAATAAGGGTACACACAAATGCATGCACAGGTAGGCAAGTATATTTATGTCAACAATGTCTTGTTGATATTGTGTTGTCATTGAAACTCTATTTAACTAGAACAAGAGGAATTCAGAATTAAGAGATTGGCATATGATTTACCTTCAGTATCCATTTGCAATTTGACTCATATTGATCTCCTGGGGTTAAGTATTCCATTTACAAATCCTGATAAATGTTGGATGTTAAAACTGCCTAAGTGAAACTGGCAGGAAATATGTAAGGGCAACAGTCCCTCTCTTCATATTTGCTATTCCAGCTCATAAGATATGAAGGAGTATCCCAGACATACCATTCTAATTACCAGGGACTCCTACCAGTGATTAATGTTTAAAGTTAGAGGTGGAAAAAATTAAATTAGCTTGGAAATTCTGCTCTAGGTTTATGGCCAGAAGTTTGCATCCTACTTCTGAGGGCTAGAATGATGGTGGTGGCTATTACTGCCAAAAACAACAAAAACAACAACAACAAAAAAAATGGAATGCACAGGACTTATTTATACACATTGCCAAAACTGTATTTGCTACAATAATTCTTTTTTTTTCCCCAATAGTAATGGGGATCAGATAAAGAAATGCATGTTTTAACAGTACTGCAGATAGTCCTCAACTTCCCACCACAACAGAGTTCAACGTTTCTGTTGCTAACTGAGACAGTTTTAAATGAGTTTTGCCTTATTTTATGGCCTTCCTTGCCACTATCATTAAGTGAATCACTGCAGTTGTTACATGAGCAACAGAGTTGTTAAATGAATCTGGCTTCCCTATTGATTTTGCTTGTCAGAAGGTTGAAAAGGGTTGATCATGTGACCCTGGGATGCTGCAACTGTCATAAATTCACGCCTGTTGCCAAGTGTCTGAATTTTGATCATGTGGCCATGAGGATGCTATAACGGTTATAACTGTGAACAACGGCCATAAGTCACTTTTTTCAATGCTGCTGTAACTTTGAACAGTCACTACATGAATTGCTGTAAGTCGAGGACTGCCTGTACTCTCACTCGTTGTAATAGTTTCCCCTCAAAAAACATTGGATTCTACTGGAATTCCCCCTCCTCCTTCTCTTTTACTGTTTTACAATGCTATTTTATACAGTACTACCCCATTATTTTTATTATGACTTCACCTGCTGATGAGACAGACCACAAAATGAAAACCATGCTCAAACTAAACAACAACAATTTTCAGACTCTGCTCCTTCCCAGGATCTGTTCTACCTTTTGCAGTGACAATCATATTGCAATAAGCAAGAGAACGGCATGGGGCAATGGCGGGGGCAGCGTGGACTTAAACACTCAATTTCCTACATTTTATTTTCTATTTTTAACTACCATTTTTTGTTTTTCAATGCAGATGGAACTACTCATCGAGAATCCAAGCAGGGACGTTTTCCTTGTGACTCAGACTGGCTTAAGAGAAACCATTTTCTGTGTAGCCAAGGAAGAGTTGGTGGTTACTGTGGAGGTACTGTCTAAACAGCTCAGTAAGTAATTCATAATCAAAGGGGAAAATAGTAATGTTTCAAGCCAGAACCAAGAAGAAGCATAACACCAAGAGAGCATTCTTTGGACTCAGAGCTTTAGCAGCTAGTAGAAGTTACTTTCTTTGCAGGTAAGTTTCATTATAAGGTTAATGATTTCAGAGAGACATCCTAATGGACAAATGGAGTAAAATGAAGCTGATAGAGACTGATTTGGGCACAGAGGAAGATGGATATCCCCTGAGATAAACAAGATAAACAAGATATATATGTAGGTTTCAGTATAGCTCCTGTTTTAGGTTTTCCTCATATAGTTTTTGGTATTTATACAGTTTTTCTATGTTCCAAAGTAGTTGTGGTCCTATTTACCCATTTGTCACCTTTTTTTTTTTTTTGTTCTATGTGGAAACAATATGGCTCTGGATTCTATTTTTTTGCTTACACTTAAAAATGCGACATATTCCAAGCTGACCCTTTTGTGTGATTTCACAATGAGAGTCCAGTTACTACATATGTCTTGTTCACCCGTCTGATCAACAAATCAATGTCAAAGCTACTTTTTGGCTTAAAACAGATTATATAAACAGGTTTCTCCTTAAACTATGGGTGTGGTCCTGCCCCAAAATTTTTTAAATAATAGTACTAGAACTCAGATTTGTGTATGACTGAACAAAGTAAATTTGCCTCATCTGTCTTAGTCATATTCTAGGATTGATTGATTGGTTGGTTGAATGATTGATTATGTGTCATCCAATCAGAGTCAACTCTCAGCCATAATGTAGGTAGATCTTCTCCAGGATGATTTGTTCCTGTTCTGGAGCTTCAAGTCTCCCACCAGCCTCGCATCTTCTGCCCTCTTCTTTCCTTTCTTCCGCTTTCTCCAGCATTATAGACTTCTTAAGAAAATTGGGTACATGAAACAACTATAATTAGAACAAGTATAACTCACATTTACATATTAGTTAAAGATTTCATTTAAGAAAAATTGTAGAGTTAACAGGCAATGCAAAAGTCTTCTGGAGTAATCCGTTGCCAATAAAGAAAATTTACTAATAGCCCTGTTCTAAATGGCCAACCTCTCTCACCTTGAAAACCTATAGCTAATTGCATCATCTGAGGGGATTTGTTTCATAGTGCTTATGGGATTGATGATATCTGATTTAATCTTGTCACTTGAAACCCTAGTTCAAATACTAACTGCTAGTGAGCAGAAGATCAACTTCCTCATTTGAAATTATGGATAGGCTTGATCCCTCTTATCTTGCATTTTAAAATGTTTCAACAAGAATATCTTATCAGAAAAAAAAATATTTTTATAATTTGAATGGTAACATCTATCAGATGTAAAAACTACCTTCAAGAACAAAGAGTTTGCCAGAAACAGCTTCAGGAAATAATAAAATCCTTTATATATATATTTTGGGGGTCTATGTGTGATTTCAGTACTGTGGAAAATAAATATCAGGAGAGTGGTTGGTTTTATACAAAAGTTTATTGAGAGGGAAAATCCACCCACCAGCTCCCATGCTGAGGATTATAACCCACTTACATTGCCAAGCTCTCTGTTTAGGTAAAGCCTAAGGGGGGGAAAAAAACTGTTTTGCTTTTAAAGTTACAAAATAGGTCCTATTATTGGGGCAGTAAGGAACTGACAGATTTCTAAGCTCAAAAGACAGCTGTTCCTTCTCAGGTACTATTATTAATATGCCCCAAGGCAATGTTTGCTCTGAAATATCTCTAATTGAAATAATTTACCCTGATCCTCGGAGAGTTAGGGAGCCATTTTCATCATGTTCACACACAGCCAAATAATTATGAGATGCCATATGGAAAAGACATCATGTGGTCTACGTATTTCTGAATATATACTTTTGAAATGGTTCCCACTGATTGGTTACCAAGCTGAATTACAAAAAGTGGATGTTTAACAGTAGTTTAGGCTTAAAGCTGCCTCAGCCTCTGTAGGCTCACAGTTCATATGATATAGGAGAACAGCAGTGATTGTGGCTTACCAATTTCTAAACAGTGGAATGGAAAAGGAAAAAAGTGGCAATTAACTTTGCATCCGTTCAAAAGATAATGCAGGTACAAGACATGATGTTTACATCTAAGAGCATAAGTTAACAATTTATAAGACAGAATCAAGTTTGTACTCTGATTCTACAAGATGCATACAAATAGATAAGTATTGATTATTTTCAGATCTTGTAGCTCATTCTCGTGCTTTCTTCAGGACCAAACCTGAATATTAGGTGGTTTGATATATCAAAGGGCAGAATGAACTATTTTTTAGATTAGCTGTACTCCTGTGCAGCAAATGCTTCTCTGCATTAGCACATAGAGATATGTGTGCCGTTGGACATTACATGTAGATTTCTTTAATTAATAAATCAATATCCTTTCCTGATATCCTTGTTGTCCAACATATGTGTCTTGCTATAGAACAGGGGTCTTCAAACTTGGCCCTTTTATGATTTGTGGACTTCAACTCCCAGAATTTCTCAGTCAGCATGCCTGGCTGAGGAGTTCTGGGCGTTGAAGTCCACAAGTCATAAAAGGGGCAAGTTTGAAGACCCCTGCTACAGAATATACATTTCTAAAAGTTGCAAGGGCAAAATCAATTAATAAATTAGAAAAGAATAATCTGTACTAATAAGGACTATATATAAAGAGATACAATGAGGGGGAAAAAGTTTTTTGATCTCCTGCTAATTTTGTATGTTTGCCCACTGACAAAGAAATGATCAGTCTATAATTTTAATGGTAGGTTTATTTTAACAGTGAGAGACAGAATAACAACAACAAAAATCCAGAAAAATGCATTTCAAAAAAGTTATAAATTGATTTGCATTTTAATGAATGAAATAAGTATTTGACCCCTTCGCAAAACATGACTTAGTACTTGGTGGCAAAACCCTTGTTGGCAATCACAGAGTTCAGACGTGTCTTGTAGTTGGCCACCAGGTTTGCACACATGTCAGGAGGGATTTTATCCCACTTCTCTTTGCAGATCCTCTCCAAGTCATTAAGATTTCAAGGCTGACATTTGGCAGCTCAAACCTTCAGCTCCTTCCACAGATTTTCTATGGGATTAAGGTCTGGAGACTGGGTAGGCACTCCAGGACCTTAGTGTGCTTCTTCTTGAGCCACTCCTTTGTTGCCTTGGCTATGTGTTTTGGATCATTGCTGTGTTGGAATACCCATCCATGATCCATTTACATTGCCTTGGCTGAGGGAAGGAGGTTCACCCAAGATTTGATGGTATAGGCCCCATCCATCGTCCCTTTCATGCAGTGAAGTTGTCCTATCCCCTTAGCAGAGAAACACCCCCAAAGCATTATGTTTCCACCTCCATATTTGATGGTGGGATGCTTGACCACCATTCAAATTAAGTGAATACAGACAGTTCTCAACTTACAATGTTTCATTTAGTGACTGTTTGAAGTTACAACAGCACTGAAAAAAGTGACTTATGGCCATTTTTCACACATATGACTCTTGCAGCATCCCAGTGGTCACATGGTCAAAATTCAGAAGCTTGGCAACTGACCCATATTTATGACGGTTGCAGTGTCATGGGGTCATGTGATCACTTTTTGCAACCTTCTGACAAACAAAGTCAATGGGGAAGCCAGATTCACTTAACAACCATGTTATTAATTTAATAACTTCAGTGATTCATTTAATAACTGTGGGAAGAAAGATCAACAAATGGGACAAAACTCATTTAACAACTGCCTTGCTTAGCAACAGAAATTTTAGGCTCAGTTGTGGTCATAAGTCAAGGACAAGAGCAAAATGCATTGTTAAGCCTCAGCTGAGAGTCAGGAAAAACTCAATTTGGCTCACAATTGTGCAAACTGTAACTTTCTTTTGCTTGTTATAAGAAACGGTGGAAAGCAAACAGCGTGACTACATTCTTTTTAAATATTTTTAAATTACAGTATAAGTTTATGTGCCTCCTTTTCTCCGAAGAGCATTTATGTCCTCTCCCTCACCCTCCAAATAAGCTTTCATGCCTGAGTAGTAGTTTGAATCCTGTTTTTCAGTAGGATTGGGAAAGAGCCCTATCCTTTCCTTCAGTCATGACATTTTTATACCTCTTACTGTAATTATTACAGCACAGCTGATAATCTCACCCCTGTTATAACTATTATACCACATAGGTTTCTCAGTCACATATTTAAAATGCCCTGTAAATTCTGCTGCATTGACACATATTTAATTGACCTGATGATTAAACAGACTTTTAAACAAAAGTTAACATTTTCAAAAAGTTATGAATTGTTGTTTTTTTTTGTACAGAAGCCCAATGTACATATTTACAATACCCTTGTGTTTTTTAATTCCATTAATGTAACACAGGAAAGGTAAAGTATTATCAAGTTCCATGGTATTCTAGTCCTCCCCTCCTCCCCCTCCCCCTCCCCCTCCCCTCCCCCCTCCCCCTCCTCCTCCTCCTCCTCGTTGTCTTTTCCCCACTTCTTCTTGGCAGTTGGGTCCTTCAGTGTGCATGTTGATTAAAGCACAGTGAGAAGGTCATTGCCCAAATTTTATCTTCCACACAGTTTCCCACAGCATGTATTCCTCACAGGGAACATTTTCTCAGCTCAGGTTATTTCCAGAAATGTTCTCAAACCGAAAGAACAGTCCTTGCAGTAAAATATTTCATTCCCACTTTTTATCCTTTATCTCACAGTCCTCTCTTGACAGCACTTATGTTTCTTCGATTGACTGGGCCAAGAATAACAGCATTAACGATGTTGTCTCTTTGTGAGTGCATTATGGTTTCCCTCTTTTTCTTCTTCTTCTGACCTTTCAAATATGAGAATCTTTGTTTGTAATATTTCTTCAAGAAGGCGGGGGAGCAATGAACCCTTTCTGTTTACATTATGACAGATAATTTCAACCCTAAAACTCAACTGCAGGCATGTCAGTCCTGAACTGTGTGCACGTATAATAGTTGTGAGAATTTTTCTATGCATTTCCCATTAGTGCTGCTGCTCATACTTGAGAATCCCAAGAAGACAGATGTGTACTTCAGTCTTCTCCATGTTTATTCAAAAGTAATTTCCACTAATTTCAATGAGTTGCACTCATTAAGTGTGAATAGGAATCATGTTGCATTAAACATCTTGGAGGCAAATACATAAACCTGTCTTCAAGAAGAGCAGAAGCTTCTTAAAGAAGTCTACCTCATTTCTTATTTTTAAAACTTCATGTCAGTTATCAGAGTCGATATGTTACTACTAAAGAGGATTTTGGACTTTATGATTTTGTTTTTCTTGAGTGCATGATCCCATTGAGAGATTACTTAGGCCTTATGAGAAATACTTAAGTCCCACCCTTTTCCCATGTCACCAATCTAGATCTTTTTCCTGAAAATATATTTATTAGATTTCTATCCCACTTTTAATTCTCCACAACAATCCTTTGTGGTAGATTGGACTGAGAGGAAATTAGAGTCCCAAAGTTACCCAATAAGCACCCATGGCTGGCCATAGTTTTCCTGTTCCTAATCTAAGCATTTAGCTACTATATTGTACTATCCAACTCTCTACAAGATGTCTTCAGAAGAAAAACCTTTTAATTTCAACTCTTATGCCAGTCGGGGCTTGGGTTAAAGAAACATAAAAGCTTTTCTGCTGAAAGCCTTTGCATCAAACATGTGAATCTTTGAAATAATCTGAGTGGTTTGGAATAGGTATGTGTTTCTCTCTCTCTCTGTGGGTGATGTGTTTGTGTATCTTTCATAGGAGTTTTGGAAATCATTGTGCCAATGTTCCTAGTCTTTGCTCTGCTGCCCTATTTGTTTCATTAACTGCTCACACTTGAATCAGCTTAGTTTGATTAGTTGAGTATGAGCGATTGCAGTGAAATGTAGAGAGGCTATCTTTTTCATGGTGGATTAGAAGATTTTTCTTTAAACAAACAACATTTGTATCCTTTTTGGTTTTCAAGCTTTAGGATTTTTATCTCAGGCCATTTGTTACTTAAACGCTTCCTGTTCTTGACTAGCTCTCTTTTTCTATTCATTTCCTCTTTCCCAAAGGAAAGGATATAAAACCAGTTTGAAAGTTTGATAAAAGCCCAAATCCTGAATTGTCATATTTTAATGCCTGCCAATACCTTTCCACGGCATTTTTCCACCATATTTTAACATTAATTATTTTTTCTGTCAACGTTTTTCAGGGCTCCTCTTACCTTAATTAACTAAAATAGAATCTTTCAGAAGCAGCACAGTTTTGTTTCAATTAGGGATGCTAATGAAGGCCAGAATTAATTGGAGTCTAACAAGATTCTGAAGTATGAGTAAAAGAGGTTCATTCCATTCTCCTCAAGGGGTGCTTGGAAGAGAAAGTTCAGAAAACTTCCTGCCTGGGTCCTCATGAAACTTAGGACCAGATTCATATCACCACCACTATTCTGCAAACTTTTTGTGCCAGATTCTGCTTAATAAGCCTGAAGACAAATGGCACCATCCAATCAAATGATATGTCTTAGCAAAAGCTGTTTCTAATCTGCTTTGGTTTACATCTAAATGTGTGGTGATCCAAGTACTCCAGCAGACTTGAATTCTTTCTAATCATCTCTAAGTAAATTCAGCTACCCATAATTCTAATACTGTAATACTGGGTGTCAGCGTGAAAGAAGCAAGTGTAAAAAGAAAGAAATTGGGTGAGCTAGTGAACAAGATGCAGTTCAGTGTTCCTGCTCCTCTTCCTCCTCCTCCTCCCTCATTATTTTTTTCTGCTCTAAAATCATATGAAATTCTCCTAGTCTCTTTAGAGTACACAGAAAGTTTTTCCTCCATGTTGAGCTCCCTTTAGTCAGGTACTAAATCATTGAAAGAAGCTACTGTATGTCATAGGGAAAATCTAGCTTAAATTGAGAATTGAACAAATGTTGATCTGTTAGAAAGACCAGGGATAAAATTAAGTTTAGGAAATGAAAAAGACAGTGGAGAGAAGCCTTCAATGAACTATGAGGGAAATTGGTTGGGTTTCAGTGGTTCAGTTCAGCATACAGTAACGTTTCTTCTTATTTAATAGGATGCATCACCTGGAAAATATTTTGTTCTTCATTTCCCAAATATAAAGAGAGATGTAGATTCCTACAGAACCATAGCACTAAGTGAGTAATTTGGGAGCAAACACCAAAAAGGATTCTGTCAGACCAATCAGGATAATAGTATGGACAGTACCCAGAGGAAAAATGGGACATAAAAAGAATAAATCAACAAACAACAATTGTTTTGCCATGAAAGACACAACGAAATAAGAGGAGTTATTTTTGTAAAGATATGTGCAGACTAGCATTGTTTGTTTTCAGTAATCAGAAAGTCTCTCCTAGAAACTGAATTCTATGGATTCCATCTTCTATTTAATTCTGATCGCTGATGTTTGAAACCAGGACTTGCAGTGAGAAATACAGTTCTTATTTTGAATAGATGACTCATCTATCATTATAATCTAAACAAGTAAAACTTCTATGCTACTCCATTACTAGAGGATGGGTTTACACTGAATTCTTATCCTGTGCTTGAGATAAAATCTGTAATTGCTAAAAAAGAAATGTTGCAGTGCCAAATCTCCATAGAGTATTCTTGTCTTTTTCTTCTGATGAGGATTGGTTATCTCTGTTGATATGAAGAGACTCAGAACCAGTTATCAAAGCCTTGCCAAATCTAAAGGGATCCTTTTTTTTTTTTTTAGTAATGCAACCATAATCAAGTGTATCCAGACTTAAAAGGGTATAGTGCCAAACATTCTCTGATTTATTGTCAATTTGGGGTTACTGGCAGAAATCTGAACAGGATAATTTAATCTTACATGACCTAATCTAATCAAGATATTGATATTATGATCCAACTATCTTTGTGGAACTCTTTGTGGCATTTATCTTCTGAAATCCAGTGGGATTTTTTTTTCCCTTTCCTTGTAAGCAGCATGCTGCATTTTGCTACAGAAATATCATATAACTGCTTAACATTAATATATAGAAATGGTTAATATTTTACTTTCTAAAGAAATGCGCTTGGAGAAGAACAAAAAGATGTAATGTTTGAAGATCTTTCATGTGGGTGCCACTCTCACTAAGTCTATTAAGTCACATGCTTGTTTTTTTAAACATTTGGTAAAGAAATAAATGTCATGGGAATGGACTCAGTCCATCTGGAAGTGGCAGATTCCTCCCTGTTCAGTCATTCCTGTATTATAAACCAGCTCACTTGCAGCTCACAGAAGTATTTTTATTTTCTTTTTCTGCATAAGCAATGGAAACTAATTCAGTGGAAAGTGGAATGGAAGTTTGTTTCAGATACCACTGCAAGGCAGGAGAAATGCCAGCTGCCTTACTTGCTTTTTTTTTGTCAGGATACTTATACCATTTCCTCTCAGGGATGGGCTTGCTATTTCTGCACACTTTCTTCCTTACTCATAAAGGAAAGGAAAGCAGTCACATTTCTTGGAAATCCCTTTTCCCCTGTTATTTTTTTTTTAACCTGCAATATCTCTTGCATTGTAAAGAATTCTGGAAAAGTATATTGTTGTTATGATGGTCCGTCACTCAGTCAGCCAGATGTTCAGACTGGATTTGGCATTTTTATCTGCCTATTGAGTCCTTCCCAAGGTTTTCCAATTGTTTTGCAATTGCACCCAAGGCTCCTAATACTATTGATTTGTTTTCTTTTGCCACAATCTTTCTATTTCTATTTGCAGGTCTTTGTTATTTCTTGTTTTCTCCAGTTCCTTCTCTTCTCTTCTCTTCTCTTCTCTTCTCTTCTCTTCTCTTCTCTTCTCTTCTCTTCTCTTCTCTTCTCTTCTCTTCTCTTCCCTTCCCTTCCCTTCCCTTCCCTTCCCTTCCCTTCTCTTCTCTTCTCTTCTCTCCAGGTACTAACCCTCAACTATCTAGACTTGTTTTCCCTTTTTTCTTTCTTATCGATAGTTGTTAAGTCTGGGGTGTTCCGTGGCAGGTGTTTGTCTGTTTGAATTCTTAAAGTCCCAGAACACTTTAGTTTCTTTGTTTTCAATAACTTTTTCTATTTTATGCTCCCACAAGTTCTTGCTTGCAGGCAAGTGATATTTCTTGCAGATCTTCCAATGTACCATTGTTGCTACATTGTAATGCTGTTGCTTGTAATCAATCTGTGTGATCTTGCAGCAACTAACCAGGTGGTCCACTGTTTCTTTGGCTTCTTTGGCATAGGTAACACTTGTTGTCTGTTGCTGTCTTCTCATTTCTGGCTCTATATGTTATTTGTTCTTAAGGCTTGGTCTTGTGCAGCCAGAATTAGCCCCTCTATTGCTATTTCTGCCCTTTTTAGACACACTGAAGTCCCTGGGAAGTGGTTTGGACTGAGAGAGAGTGGGTGGGCTCCAAATCCTCTGGAGATTTCTGTGACTATGGCTGATTTGGAACCTGGGCCTCTCCTAATTTGATCTCTAACTACTCCATCTCACTGCTTTTAATTCCATGAATGATTCTAATAGATTAATATAAAAAGCTAATAGATTTTATTGGTCTTTCTAATGCCCATATACTAATTGAAAGGAGACTCCTAAAATAGGAGACTCCTAAAAAAAATCTATATTATACAGAGGTTCCTCTAGCACTGGCCAAAATATCAAACCATTTTAGCCACAAAATGTGCTTCAGTGGTTCAGTTCAGACTATACATCGAGTAAGTAATAAGGAAGTTTAACTATGGTTTAGTAATCTATTAACATTTCAAATGTTGTACCTTTGAGACAGCATGGATCCATGGAACTAATTACTGAAGGAGTGAAAAGCTGCACTCTTTTAACCATGCCTTGTCAGCTAAAACCTGAACCATGGTTAAATTCCAGTGATTCCTAAACTATGCTGGTATCTTCTGTGGTTTGGCATTATGCTTGAACTAAACTAGTATATGCTTTTATGATGTTTTGTTTGGACTAAAATCACTGAAATCCACAACAACTAATTTCATAAAGCAGCGTAGGCCATAATGTGCTCTGCAGATTTTTTTTTTTTTTAATTTCTGTGCCCAGAAATTCTAAATCAGCAGGTCAGAGAAAATGCAAGGGATTTTCAAGCATCAGGAGCCTACTATCCATGTTATCAAGAATGCAAACTTTAATGCCCGCTTATACGATAGTCTTTTCCTTCTTATTTTCAATTATTTAATTCCATTTCTTGATCTCTTTATTTTGCTGGAAAGTATTGGGTTATGATATTATGCAGAGAGCTGTCCCTGCAGGCATAGCATATTACTGTCTCACTTTGTAAAAAAATTAATTTTTGCTTAGGGAGAATAAGAGAAAAAAGGAAAGGAAACAACATTTTTACCTTTCTTCCCTAATGTGCTATAAGTAACATGAATAAGATACTAAGTTCCAAACATCTGTCCTTCTGCTTCTAGCAGACTTATGAAAAGAAAACTGCTTTCCCAATTATTTATTTGAAAAAAAAAGATTTTTGTGCTTTATATTTCTTACAGTACTCAAATATTATTACTCATCGATGTCAGGATTAATTAAGCAGCACTAATGCAGTATGTTTACAAGAAAAGGGATGTACCAGAGAAGGGAAAATATAGGTTGTCCTTGATGTACAACCATTCCTTTAGTGACTGTTCAAAGTAGGACTGTTTCAGCATCCCCACAGTCTTGTGATCAAAATTTGAACCCTTGGTAACTGGTCTGTATTTATGATGGTTGCAGTATCCCAGGATCATTTTGCAAACTTCTGACAAACAGAGTCAATGGGGAAGCCAGATTCACTTAACAACCATGTCACTAAATAAACAACTGCAATAATAATAATAATAATAATAATAATAATAATAATAATAATAATATAATATGCCTTGGGTGCAATCCCAAAATAAGTGGAGCACCACCTGAACACCACCTGAACACCACTTTGCTATTAGTCAATTGCAAAAGGCGGCCTTACTAGGACCTGCTTCCATCCTGCGATGATATCTGTAATATCATGAAACATCCACATCTGTCTATCCCAGGTCCTGGATAAGGACTCGATAGATAGACAAAATGCCAAATCCAGTCTGAACATCTGGCTGACTGTGCAATGATCAACAACAACGACAACAACAACAACAACAACAACAACAATAATAATAATAATAATAATAATGAAAATTGAAGAAAGAGACCGAGGGACTAATTCTGGCTGCACAAGAACAAGCCTTAATTCTGGCTGCTACAAGAACAAGCCTTGCAAGAAGACAAATGCATACAAAGTCAAAATTGAGAAGACAGCAACAGACAGTAAGTGCCGCCTATGCAAAGAAGCTGAAGAAACAGTGGACCACTTGGTAAGCTGTTGCAAGAAGATTGCACAGACTGATTACAAGCAGCGGCATGACAAAGTAGCAACAATGGTGCATTGGAAGATCTGCAGAAAATATCATTTGCCTGTAAGCAAAAACTGGTGGGATCATAAAATAGAGAAAGTCATAGAAAATGATAAAATTAAACTGCTCTGGGACTTCAGAATTCAAACAGACAAGCACCTGCAACATAACACCCCAGACTTAACAATTGTCGATAAGAAAGACAAAAAAGTCTGGATAGTGGACGTGGCAGTGCCTGGAGATAGCAGAATAGAAGAGAAAGAACTGGAGAAGATAACAAAATACAAAGACCTACAAATAGAAATAGAAAGACTGTGGCAAAAGCAAGCAAGGGTAGTACCAATAGTCATAGGCTCCTTGGGTGCAATCCCAAAACAACTGGAGCACCACTTGAACACCATTGGCATTGACAAATTCGCTATTAGTCAATTGCAAAAGGCGGCCTTATTAGGAACTGCTTCCATCCTGCGACGATATCTGTAATACCATCAAACATCCACATCTGCCTATCCCAGGTCCTGGGTAAGGACTCGATAGGTAGACAAAATGCCAAATCCAGTCTGAACATCTGGCTGACTGTGCGATGATCCATAATAATAATAATAATAATAATAATAATAATAATAATAATAGTAAAGTTGGAAGGGACCTTGGAGGTCATCTAGTCCAACCCCCTGCTCAGGCAGGAAACCCTACACCATTTCGGACAAATGGCTGTCCAGTCTCTTCTTAAAAACTTCCAGTGTTGGAGCATTCACTGCTTCTGGAGGCAGGTTGTTCCACTGGTTAATTGTTCTAACTGTCAGGAAGTTTCTCCTTAGTTCTAGGTTGCTTCTCTCCTTGATTAGTTTCCACCTGTTGCTTCTTGTCCTGCCTTCAGGCGCTTTGGAGAATAGCTTGACTCCCTCTTCTTATCATGTCCCCCCCTTATCCTTCTCTTCATTAAACTAGACATATCCAATTCCAGCAGCCTTTCCTTATATGTTTTAGCCTCCAGTCCCCTAATCATCTTTGTTGCTCTTCTCTGTATTCTTTCTAGCGTCTCAACATCTTTTTTACATCATGGGGACCAAAACTGGATGCAGGATTCCAAGTGTGGCCTTACCAAGGCATTGTAAAGTGGTATTAATAATTCACGTGATCTTGGTTCTATCCTTCTGTTAATGCAGCCCAGCACTTAACTGTGGCAAGAAAGGTTGTAAAATGGGTCAAAAGTCACTTAACTGTCTTGCTTAGCAGTGGAAATTTTGGGCTCCGTTGTGGTCATAAGTTAAGGACCACCTGTATTTGTAGCTCCTATGATTATAAATTTAACTTCAGGAGCCATCCTAGAAGACTCAGTTCTCCAGTGTTGTGCAGCTATATTTTGTATATCTCTAAAAAACAAATATAGAAAACAGCACACATTTCTTTGGGAATAAGGAGGAAGGAGGACAATTATATTATAGACTATGATGAAATGTACATTAAGTGAACCTTTCATGTTGAAAGATATATGCAATTTTTTTTCTGTTGCAGATTATCACAGCCACAGTACCACTTGCTCAATGAAAGGTTTGTGTGTTGTGGACATCATATTGTGATATGTGCAGGTCGTAATATGAAGAATGACCCATAAGCAGAACAGAGATTCAAAAAGGTTTTGTGTGGCCATTCAATCACATAATATTTTCAGAGTTGCTTTATCTTTGGCCTCTAATATGTGGACATAGAGATTTAACTCTGCTAGCAACACCCCCTTTGGAATCCAATAACAGATATTGTTATCTCAAACTTTTCATCTATCACAAATGTAACCAACCACCTCTATTCTGTATATGGATCAAAGGAATGGGATCCCATCCGATTACAAAACCATTAATTTAACTTGTATTGTGAGTCCCCAAAACAGAGGCCCTTAAAGAGTAACAATCTGTTTCTAGAATATGAAAAATGCATAGTCATCTTCATATTACAGGAGAGAGTAATTTGATGTATTGAGAGAAGAATCTCTAGTGCAGAAACTTAATGTTAGCATTATACAAAATATTTGAAAGGGATGCTTTCAAAGGGGCATTCCACAAGCAAAAGACCTTTCCTATAAGCTTAAAGCAGCCCTGTCCTTTGAAGGCCTTTTGTGGTTGCCTCAAGAGCTACAGTATTCTTGGCTGGTTACTTTTGTGTTGTATTTACAACAGTCTCATTTTGCATTTAGTCCCATGAAAGTATTTTGTCAGCATCAACATAGAGGGGCCTGTTAAAGCCTTTGAAACAGCACTGCTGAAGTTTCCAGAGGTAGGTTGAAGCTGCTTTAATGTTCTAAGAAGAGGCACTTCACTTCTGCCAATACACTTTTCAAAGCACCCTTTGGAAATATCTTGTGCTGATACGCTATGTATAATGCTTATTATGTATAATCTTTAGGATTTAATATATAATCTTTACAAATGATCATACTGAAAGAATGTATATGATTTCCCTGACGACTTAATGTTATTAGATATGTTACTAAAATAAAATATTTTAGAGATGGCCCCCTTTCTCTTCAGTCATTTCCAAAGAGATCTTTTATTTATTGCATTATTTCAGAGTAGTTGGAGAGACTGACTGGTTTGTTTGGTGAGATGACTAAATTGTCATTTTTAATTAGCTTTATGCTGTTTTTGTAAAAACTAATTACTGTACTTTTTTATCAAGATTACTTGATTGCCAATGACAAGAATACCATGGTTACATATCTTTTGAATTCCCCAACTACACAGTTTGTGATTTTGAGTTCCCCCTAGTATTTTTTTTTGTAGTAAATCCTGTAAAATAAGGAATAGATAAGAAAAATACATATTGACAAATTCTATTTAGAAAATGACATCAATTTCAACATGACGTCATGTACTCTAAATACTTTTTGGATATCAAAAGTATTCAGATGCAGCTATTAGATATTACAATAAACAAAGTTGTTTATTTTTGTTGTACACACACATACACACATACACACAAACACACAAACACATATATATGTATGCATGTATGTATACATGCATGCATATATACATATATATATATTAAATACAAGAGATAAAAAGGAACTGCCATTTAATGTTATTTGTGTTTTGAGGGGGGGATGTTTTTCATTTTTAATATACATAAAACAGTTTTAATCACAGATTAGTTGCAGTTAATGTTTCAATTTTATGGACATTTACACATGCTCAAAAAAGTTAAGCAGGGTCAAAATTGCTTAGTAAGAGACCATCAAGAAAAAAACAGGATCAATCTGGAAAATAAAAGTAATAACTTAAAATTCCAAAGAACACCTCTCAAAGATGTGATTACTCTTATTCTGTGTACTGTTCTGTTTCTTAATGGATAAAATCATCATCATCATCATCATCATCAATCACAGTAACAACAGTCACTATTCTAGAAAAAGGTAACATTAATTCTCTTCCTTATTGGAAATCTGCCCCTTTACCTGTGTGCAATATGTTTGATGCACATTAAAAAGATTCAGAGATTCAATAATTTCTTGTATTCTATCACAGGAAGCCTTTGGGATAACCACAACCTGGATGACTAAGAATCTCCATAGACATCTATCACTGAGATCTTCATATATCAGGAGGTGGAAGAAAGAACAAGGAGAATCTACTGTCCTCTACCTAATTTTCACCAAGAGGGAGGAACTGAGTGATAAGGTGAAGGTGATTGGCATTCTGAAAAAAATGCCTTCAAATCCCAAAGCAGAAAAATATCTAAGCAGCATGGGAAATTCTACAAATGAGATAATGAAGGATTACCTGAAATAATTGTTTCTTACTATTCTGCCCTGCTCAGATCCCAATTGGAACATTGTGTCTTGTTTTGGAAAGGCAGCATAAATCAAGAAGTGACAGATTGGAAGAAATTCAGATGAAGAAAAGAAATGCAAAAGGTCTGGAAAATAAGAATGGCTAAATGATCTGCATATGTTTAGCCTACAGAAAAGATGACTGTAATAGCTGACTTAATAAATTTCTGAAAGACTGTCAAAAAAAGGAGGAATGGGCATATTCTTTATTTCTCCAGAGGGTAGGAATAGAACTAATGGGTTAAAAGGAAGAAGATTCAGATTAGACATCAGGAAGACCCTCCTGTTTGTATGACTTGTCAGTCAGTGGAATTGCCTACCACATGAAGGTGAGTGCCTCTTTTCACACAAGCTGAACAAATTCTGCACTGAGCAATGGGATTGATTAGAAAACTTTTAAGATCTCTTTCAAATTTATAATTCAATTATTCTCTAGGATGGACAGCTACCATATGGGATTGTCTTTGACAACTACCCAGAACCTGCTATTGGTAAGAAATATAGCAGCCCAATTATCAGCAGATGGAAACTCATAATATACTGGTATTGATGGGCACTGACCTGGTTAGCCATAGGCTTTTGAGTATAATTCAAAGTATCACTTACAAAGTGATTACTGATTTGGCAGTAGGTACCTTCAGGACCATCTTTTTGAATAGAACTAATCTACTCTAAATCTACTACCAATCTAGTGTATGTATCTCAAATTAAGATGTTTTGTGTGCCTTCATGAAATTTTGAAGTAGGATGGGGAACAGGGACATTTTTTTTCCTCAATGCTCAATTACTATGGGTCAGTCTTTCCCAGAGGTTTGGGTGCCCCCTTCCAAATTGGTTTTCAGAAAAGTAGTGACAACAAAACTGTTTTATATAGCTTTCCATTTTTAAGTTCTAGTTGTGTTCTGGACACCTGGGATGGTTACTTATTGTATTCTTATTTTATTTTATGATATAGGTTTAAGAGATTTTTTTTTTTTTTTTGGTTATGTGAACAGTACCTGGAGTCCCAGATAAATATATAAAGAAATGCAAAGAACAGGATTCATAAAATATAAAGCAGGGTTCTTCAAACCTGGCCCTTTTATGACTTGTGGACTTCAACTCCCAGAACTCCTCAGCACACTGGCTGAGGAATTCTGGGAGTTGAAGTCCAGAAGTTTGAAGAACCCTGATATAAAGTCTTTAACTTGAGCTTCATTCCTAGCGACTTTAGAACCCATCAATATAAAGGTGGTTTCCAACTGCCTTTTTCCAGGATTTATCTGTTTTTACTTCCTATATGTTCTACATGCCATGGTGGTCTCCTGTGCTTAGCTTCCATGCTGCAGCAAGGCCAGGAATAGGCCACCAGCATCTAAGATAAAACATTTTATTAGTTATTTAAAAGGGAATGTGAACAAGTAAGCCCAATCTGCTTATTCAGAAAAGTTAATGTGTTTTCATTTCTGTTAACAATGTGATTGATATGGGACATAAAACAGAAAACAGCTATAGTAAACATGAATGGTAATCTTTATATCCATAACTAAGTAATCCTCCAAAATGAATCTATTTCATTTGTTTTGTTTTTTGTTAAATATGCTTATGAGCAGACACATTCAATATGTTCATCACCATAAAACCAGGTTTAGGGAAATGCTCTTAGCTCTGTTCACTCCCATAATAAATAACAGAAAAGTCAGTCTGGTCTTATGAATTAGCATTTGTAATATGAGTCCTGCAGTTTCGTATGAAGTTGCAATGGAGACACGGCTATTTTATATTTTTAGCAAAATGTATTCAATTGTACAGGTATATTCTGATGAAATTGTTGTCCAAAGCTTCCGTATTATTCTTTTTTATGACCAAAGATTGATTATATATAACAGCAGCTTGAAAATGCATAAGGAATATATGACAAAGAGAAACTTTTACTAACTTTTTCCATTAAGTTTGGGAGGATAAAACTTTTTGAGATTTAAAACCATAATATTGGTCCTGTTGGGAACTTCTGTATTCTACCAGAGAGATGTGATGGAAAAATAAATTGTGATTGCATTTTGACATGTTTAATGCATACAGTTTAAACACAGGAAATCTTCACTACACCCTGTTCTGTAAGCAACACATAAATACATGTCAGAAGTATGCTAAGCTTGAATTCTCTCAGGAGTTCATCCTGAAAGAGGAAAATTCAAAATGATTTACTGTCTGCATCTGCAATCTTCACAGCTTTGCTGGTTTCTGCTATTTGCAGAGGCAGGGAGAAAAGTCTGGGGCATCAACAGCCTTTTAACAATCTCATAGCAGAAATGTCTGGCATGTTAATAAGATAATATTGGAAGGAAGGAAGGAAGGAAGGAAGGAAGGAAGGAAGGAAGGAAGGAAGGAAGGAAGGAAGGAAGGAAGGGAGAGGGAGGGAGACACCAATATCATATTCCTTTGCTTCATTCAGTTTTCTTCTACAGAAAGACTGCAAATTTTACACAACTCAGTTCTACTTATTAAATTCCACTCTACCTTATTCCCCACAAGCTGTGAGATTATAAGATATTAAGGAAACAAATGAAGAGTTTTATAACTGACGATCCTCTAGATCCTTGTTTTCAAAATTGTGTGTATTAAATAAGTATGTAACATGTTAGAAATGGTCCTATTATAGCCTTCCCTGTTCAGTTATCTACCAAATGTGTCGTGCCTCTAAGCTCCAGAATGTGCAGCTAATTTGAAGAGCAGCCAAAGTTTGCTGCCTATTGGTTTGACCCCTCTTTCTGGTCCAGTCCTCAGAGTTGAGTCAACTGTAGGACCAATCAACCAATATCTGTTGATCGTCTTCATTGTTCTTGCTTAGAAAGAGCAATAGATATTCCATTTTAGAAAGGAGGAAGAACAGGCCCTCCGACTTTAGCAATGGAATTCTAGCTCAACCAGTGATTTTTGTGGCAGTCAAAGGAGCTATTCCTTAATAACTTGTGATTGTGAGAAAATTCTGGAAACCATAATATCCCACCTAAGAAATCACTGTGGGTCATTTCATCGTATCTTTTCATTAAATTACCTAGCATCGTGTTGTGAGGGAAAGTCTGAATAGAAATTAAGTCTTGAGCAATTCCACTATCTTCCCCCACCACACACACACACACACACACACACACACACACACACACACACACTGCACATACAAATAAATTATTCTGCATTAGTTCATGATAACATATGCCCATGCAGAACTCAAAATTAGAGGAAATATGAAGTGTTCTGTTAATTGCATGAATGTTGATTGTTAAAATGGTGGACTAATTGGTGATATCTGTGTGTAGTAGGCTTCCTTAATATGTGTTAGATTACATTAGCTAACTTTATGTCCTGGATATCAGACATTAAGCATTTTGTAAGACTAATTGTTAAGTTGTGTATAATTGGATGATACATATTATCAGTAAACTCCAAAAGTAACAAGAATTATACGGAATATGCAATAAGAATTATTTGAGTAACAGATAGGTGTTGAATGTAAATGTTGTTTTCATGCAAAATCCTTTCCTTTTCAGTATTGTGAAACCACATACTGAGGGGAGCAAATATTTTTTTAGAAGGGAAGTGTTATTGTAAACATCAGTTTCCTTAATTAGAAGTTTAATCTGCAGTTTCTGTTCTCTAGTTTGAGAGAAGTTATAGATTAATACATCTTTTTTTTTTTTAAAAAAAAGTAGAAGTGGTAATTGGTATGCACTTATTTGTAAGCAGAGCATAAGACATATTTTTTCCCCACACCAAAGGAGGTTGGGTTGAAAAAAAGAGCAGCTGGCCCAGAGTCACCCAGTAAGTTTCTATGACTGAGTCTTCCTTCTCCTATTCCAGCTTCCTAACTATTAAATTACACCGACTCTTTCCAAATTCTTCTAGCCCTCTTCACACCTCTAAAAGTCACAGGTGATTTTGTTCTATTCATTCTTATTTAGTAAAAGCAAGAATATGTTATACTTATTTCCTCTTTGCCATGTAGATTTACAATATTAATAATAATATGCCAAATTTTAAGTTCTCTCCCTTGCTGGTTGACCGGGCAATGTTCAAATGAAATGTAAATCTCTAGCAGAGGTTTTTTTTCCCCTCCACATAGGAGCTGGAGGTTTGTTATCTCTGGATTCACATAAGGATATTGATGAAGATTATGATTTTTATACTATTTTCTTCACAAAGCAGGCCAGAATAGTTGATAGGAAGAATAAATCAATTAAAGTAAAACCATAAATTATAAATCCAACAATTATTTAAAAACAAAACCTAAAAGAGTGTAGTGCTGGTGTAGTTCTCACCCTACAAATCTCAGGGTAAGCAGATTTATTCTTCATTGCTTTCTGGAAGAAGACATCATGGAACTGGCTTAGCATTTATTTGGAAAGAATGGTATAACCGGATCACTGCCAGTATGATGGTCCCATTTCTATCCACTACATTCAATTCATGAGCAAAGCCTTTCTTCAGCTGATTTTAGAGGATAGGTTGGATCAGATCAGAAAAGCCAATATTTTTTTTTAAAAAAATTAATTTTATTTTTAACCAACAAGAGAAAACAAAACAAAGCAAAACATAACACACACACACACAATATATATATACTCCTTTTTTTACAGCAATTGCGTAACGGTAATCTATTATTTACATTTCCCCCTTATTCTTCTTTAGAATATTTGTCCTTATAGCCCCGTTATTTCTTATTTACATTTTTCTTCCTTCATGTTCTACTTCTTACTAAGAATAATTCATATTATTATTATTATTATACATTATTATACACATATTTTCACTTTTGACCTTTCCATATTTATTCTCATCTATTATTTCTAGTCTCCAACTAGACATACAACTTGTTCCATATTATATAATACTCTGTGTCTTCCTTTTCTTTTATCTCTTTTGTTAATTTGTCCATCTCAGCACAGTCCAGGATTTTTCTTATTACCTCTTCCTCTGATGGTATATTCTCATTTTTCCAGCACTGTGCATATGCTATTCTTGCCACCGTTATTATATGTACAATTAAGTACCATATTTCTTTACTATATTTTCTATTTAAAATACCCAACAAAAAGATCTCTGGTTTTCAGTCTACAGGTTGGTCTATTATTTCTTGGATCCATTTTCTTATTGTAGACCAGTATTTTTTTGCAACTGTGCATGTCCACCATAGATGATAATATGTTCCATGTACTTTTTTTACATTTCCAGCATGTTGGCAAATTATTCTGGAACATTTTGCAGAAAAGCCAATATTTTAAATACTTGTGTCCTAAACTATTTAGGCCTTTACGAATTAACCTCAACACTTTAAAACAGGCCTGGTACCTGGTACCCAGCAAGTATAGTACCTTCAGGGCTATACAATGCTATTTAGCTCACTATATAATAATCAGGTAACTGTGTTCTATATCAGTTGCAGCTTCTGAAGCAACTTCAATAATAGCTCCAAGTGGACTCATGGCAACAGTCCAATGGTGCACCAACTTGAGCACAGGACCTCCATATTCCTGAGGTAGTTTGTGCCTCCAGAATAGAAAGGAATAATAGAAAACCTCCAGGCTAGAATCTTTTCCTTTAGAAAGAGTTAACTGGCCCACAACAGTTTATTTATCTTCCTAGAGGGTATGAGATTTACCTAATCACAGCACTACTTATCTGGATTCATCTTCAGTTGATTGATCCACATCTACTTCATTGTCACTTTTGTGCGTGCACAAGCTTTTCCTGATTCAGAAGGAAAGATATGATAAAGCTTCTGTAATATATACTGGCAAGCCATCCTCCACGTCTCCTGATGACTATCTTTATTTGCTTCAATTGAAGATACTTAATAGGAGAAAAAAGAATTACACCAGGTAGAAACTCACAATCCAACACTGTGGGGGTCAAACAGATTTTTTTTCTTCACTGCTACTTTGCTGACAGTTCTAAAGAAGGAATGACATAATTATAATTCTGTACTTTAAATTCCCAGGTCATTGAGGTGCTCCAGCATTAACTCAGTGGTACCAACAATCACTGGGAGATCCAGGAAAATCCAATTCAATAACACTCCCCCATGTGTCTCTCTTCTGGTGGAAATCACCTATGAGGCCAGTAAAGGCTGTTTATAGCCAGTCCTGATGTCCAACAGAAATAGATCTAGATCAGATATGTCAACCACAAGGCCCGGGGGCCGGATTTGGCCTGCGAAGTGGTTTCATGTGGCCTGCAAAGCCATCCTGGAAACAGTGAGGGAACACCCCTCTCTGCCTTGGCCCTGGCCCAGGCCAGCCGGGAGCCAATGTACAATTTTGTGGTGGCCATCTATGCTGAAATGCATTCAGTCTTAGCTCCATAAGCCCCCCGCATGGCCTGAGAGGAACAGTAAGGCTCCTCCAGTGAACCATGCATTGGCACTTACCCTGGTCCTATTCCCTTCTACCAGAGACCCTCAGATCTGTCCCACTCCTGCCCAGGCCCCCACAGGCACCCTTGACGCGAACAATGTAGAGCTGGCCACACCCACCCAATAGGCCACACCCACTCCATCCATGCCCACCCAGTTGGCTGCACCCACCCGGCCCCCTGAGAGCAACCACAATGCTGATGTGGCCCTCAATGAAATTGAGTTTGACACCCCTGATCTAGATAATTGGTTTCTTCCAACCAAATGTGTTTTTAAAAGGTCAACACTTTTTCTAGCATCTTCCTAAGCAAATGATGGTATTTATCAAAGCCTTCAGAAGTCAGGGAGGGCTTTATCTTTGTATCTGGAAAATTCCTCATAATATAAGGAATTCATTGGATTTCTGTGGGCTGCTCACCTCAATTTGTTACTTGTTATAGTAGGTGAGGCCAGAAATTTAAATATTGACAAGAAATCAAGAATCTTCTTAATTATTTTATCCCCCTAAATAATTTGAGCACTGTGTGCTCAGCGATATAAAGAGTGCCTATGAAACCATTTATATTTTGTTATGGTGGCCATGAGACCTGGGCTTAGACCTCACTCTTTTTCCTCTTAGATCCCTCATGAAGCAAAATTCCTGTTTCATGAGAACCATTAAAAGTTAACTCCAAGGTACAAAATGGGTGAACTGGATATCTAGGAAAAGTAACATAGGAGTAAAAGAATAAAATCTTTTGCTTTTTAAATATTTTTTAGGGCCACTAGAATCAAGAATTCAGTATATGAGGTCTTGGGTTTCTTGTTTTTAAATCTATCCAATCACTTCCAGTGGTGGGATTCAGCCAGTTTGGCAGAACCGGTAGCTAATTTTTTCTTGCCCAGGTCCAGAATGGACTTCTGGAAGCAGCATCCACACAGAGAAATGGTTGTTCACATATTTGAATCCCACCACCGATCACTTCCCAACTCCAGTGTAAGCTCCAAGCTGTTTTGGAGTGCTTATTTTAAAAGGTACTGAAAGAAAAGGATGGGTCAGCAAAGGGAATTGAAGAACGGTGATAATATTAAGCATATATATATATATTTTCTTATTGGCTTTTCCAATTCCATTTGCTGCTCTTGAAGCAACCTTTCCTTTCTTAAAAGTAGCTAAGTGCTGCATACATCTGTATAACATATGTTGTTTACCTTGAAACAACTAAGTGTGTTTTTTCATAAGGCTCAAAACAGCCAAACTACTTGGCTAAACCAGTTACATTGAGGTAGCTGGAATATTTTAGAAAATACCACCAAATCTCACCAGTTGTTCTGAAAGCTAAAGAGATAAAACAGGAAAGGAAGTCACTTCTGCCGCTTTTACTAGCATTCCAAAATATTCTTTCCAAAGGAAACAGTGCATAAACTATACTTGAGTTTTAATTAAAAGGGAAACTGATAAATTGCTAAGATTCTGGTGTTCTCAAGATGGCTATCTGTTACAAAAAACTCATTTTTGTGTCTAATGTGCTATCTCTAGCATATGAAATGGTTTCTGGATTAATTTTTATCATAAATGGAAATTATGCCATAAAATACTTGTATATCATTAAACAGCTTCTACCTCCCCCATCCCCCACCCCAGGCCTGTCTCAAGTTCTTCCAAAGCCAATGCAATTCGATTAACAAATATTGTTGCATTGTACACTTCGTGAACATTTAGCAACTCTGGTGCACAATATGGATAACTTAACAAAAATTAACCAGAAGGAAATTAGTTGTGAATGTTTTAAGAAACAAAGGTTAATAGAAAATAATTACCAGCCCTTGAAAGTTTAACTGTGGAATTAAATAACAAGAATGTGAGTGGTCACTGGATACCTGAGGGAACGAGATACTAAAATAACTTGGATTCACATTATTTACAAAAAGATTAACTCTTCTGACTTGCTAGCAAACCTGTATACAGAAGCCCATTGATGACACCAAAGACCTTGTTAACCTAGTAAACAATTAGTCATGGGAGAATCTGAGGTAAAAGGAATACTTTTTCAACGATGTAAAAGTAAATTAGAGAACAGTAAAAGTTATTACTCTGGAGATTCTTGGACCATGGGGAATAATAAAAATCAGGTTATTCTAATTTCCTTTGAAATACATACAGGTCATTATTGCCATTATTAGCCAAGCATCCAATGTGTAAATCTGAACTACAACTTAAGGGAAGAATGGATTGTCAGCTAGGTGTTTTATATAAAAAGAACTTTCCCACCCCCTAAGCCCCACTCTGAGGACGCTGGCAGAGGACCAGCGAAAGCTAAGTTGTTTTAATCTTGTATATAAATGTTTTAAATGTTGTTTTAACAATAAATAACTGGAGCATACTCTTCCTGGAGATCGAAGATTGCATCATTGAACAAATATGCCCGGGATTCGTATTTTTATAACTATTAAGGATATATATATTTGTTTTCTGAGGTTTTCGCGGGTATTTGTATGTAGGTCTTTGGTTGTTCGGGTTTTCTCCCACGTAAAATTGGAAGTGTCTTGGCGACGTTTCGACGAAGTCCCATTCGTCATCTTCAGGCTGGTGCTTTCAGCTTCGTGCTTTGAGCAGCAATGTGTGGTCTTAGCTGTTTCTTCCTTTTAACTGCCAGTGGGGGTATGAACTGATTGGGTGGGAGCTTGGCTGTGGCGCCCGTGGGTCCGTTGAAGTTTTGGAAACCGGGCACAGAAGGACCTGGTGTTAGCCTCTCCGAGGAAAGACAGAATGCTGCTGAAAGTTCAAGTGTTTCAGTTATCTATAATCCCTATATTTCCCTTTCTATTGAGCAACAGAGGCAAAAGCTGCCTGTTTTTAAGCTTAGAAATCATATCCTTTATCTGGTAGAAAATTATCAGACATTAGTGATTGTTGGAGAAACAGGATGTGGGAAAAGTACTCAGATTCCCCAATATCTAACAGAAGCTGGCTGGACTGCTGAAGGCCGGATAGTGGGAGTAACACAACCTCGGAGAGTTGCTTGTATTTCAGTATTTGTATGACCACAGCTGCATCATTAGCCACTTTAAACCCCTCCAATCCATACATGAAGCAAACTGACACCCTCCATGAAGAGGAGGCACGACCACGAACGAATAGCAAGGCAGCCCAAAATCTTAAACCCCTCTGCAACTCAGACTAACCTGAGCACAACCAAACAGAACACTCCCGCAGCCAATCAGAGCACAGCCAAGCCCCTAACCACTCAGAACACACCTCCACCCAATCAGAACACAGCCAAGCTCCCACCCAATCAGTTCATACCCCCACTGGCAGTTAAAAGGAAGAAACAGCTAAGACCACACATTGCTCCTCAAAGCACGAAGCTGAAAGCACCAGCCTGAAGATGACGAATGGGACTTCGTCGAAACGTCGCCAAGACACTTCCAATTTTACGTGGGAGAAAACCCGAACAACCAAAGACCTACATATATATATATATATATGGTTAATAACACTAAAAATATGAACCCTGGGAATATTCATATTTAAAATAAGGTGAGCACCAGGGTGATAAAACTATAAAAGTTTAATTTAATTTGAAAACGCCAAGCTTTCGCCATCACCTGCTGGCATCCTCAGGGCTTAAAATGCCAGGGAGTGAGAGAGTCTCTTATAAGCAAGCCAAAGTCTGTGCCCGGCTCCTCGATCTCGTCATCGGACCTAATTGGTTGGATTGTGCTCCGGTGACTCGTTTCTTCCTGCACCCCTTTTTTCGCGTGTGTCCTCATTTGCCTTCTTTTCTTTGGGCTCTAAAGTAGGTGGAACAACCCTCTTGTCTCTCTGATTGTCTCTGTTCTCTCCCTCACGTTTATCTAGTGGTTTGCATTTCTCCTTCTCCTTCTCCCAATCCACATTTGCACGACTATTCTTTCTCTGAATGTTTTCCCTTTCATCCCTAGTACCTCCCCCTTGTGCCCAACTGCTGTCAAGATGGTCACATGTACCACTCTGGGTTAACTGGGGTGTGGTAGTAAGCTGGGATGATTCAATAAGTTGTTTGTCTATGCAGCCAGTCCCGTAGATGCGGCTAAATCCAGTTAACGTGCTCCCCCCCTTTCTTTTGTCTCCTGCGCTCTTTTTCCCCGCGTTATAAACAAAGGTCTTGGTCTGGGGGGAGGTGGGGTTACGATCCTTCCGAACGTCACAGCATTCCTCTTCCATCCCCCTCCTCGCTCCGTTGCCTCTCATTCTTGCGTGCCTGTGACAAGGATCTTTGGAGTCGATGGGTGCTGTTGATGTGAGGCGCGGTAGGCTGATCCCGCAAGCTCTGCCTTCTCACACATTCCTCCATCCGGGTTCGCTCTTCTCTCCGCTCTCCAGGGTGTCCATCGACTCGCAGTCGCTCCTAGAGCTATCCCACACCCCATACATCCCCAACTCGGTCGGCATTATAGAACGGAGGGGTCGTCCCATCTTCTTAGGATCGATCGTCCTGTTCTTCTCGAGCCGTAGATGAGGTGTTGGTTTTAACAACCCCCCCATCTCCGTCTATATTGCCTTCTGCCGTATCAATTGGAAAGTCCCTGGGTTGTAACGCAGGCTCATAGTCACAGCCCATGCTATTCCTCCTCCCCTCCTCCTGTGGTCGAGCAGAGGAAGGCACCCCCCTCTGACATTCTCAACACAAAGCTGTGCAGTGAAACAGCGACTGCAATTAAAGGGGAAGAGCCCCGTACGGAGTGAGAATGGAGAATTGGGGATGAGTGGGAATGGTGCTCACCGACAATGGATGGAACAACAAGGCGCTGACAATGGGACGATGGCAGGAAACATCCTGAGTATGCGCGAGGGAGAGAGTGTGAAAACGAACAGCAGATCATTCAGGAGAACTCACGGGAAGGAGGAGGGGAGGATGAATAGCATGGGCTGTGACTATGAGCCTGCGTTACAACCCCGAGGGATAGATAAACAAGATCAAAGTGGTCTTGGGGTTTGCAGGGATATTGGAAGCGATTTAAATAATTGCCCATCCCCGCCCCCTAAGGGAAGTCGTGTGTGGGATGGTGGGGGAATTATGGGCAGGGGAGGAGAAAAGATCCTGACCCCCAACCTGACCAACCCTGAAACAGCTAACGGAGTAACGTATGACAGAATGCAAATTAGCAATGGAAAGAGGATAGATGCTGATGTGGGGTGTGTGCTTGGGACTCAATTCGATCAGCTGGGGCCGATGACACGCTCCAGGAGCCGGAAACAGGCATTAAACAATTGTATATAAGACTTCCCCTGGTGTTTGCCTTTTAACCCTGACGATGTCAAATGTATTTGACGAAAGCTTGGTGGATTAAATTCTATTTTTGGATAGATATTCTCTTGGTGATCATTATTTTGACTATATATATATACAGTCAATATAATATCTGAAAATATCAGTATAATATCTGCAAAATGTCTATATAAGATTAGATAAATTCAAAGAAAATTGGGGGGGAAATGCTGAAGGGGTTATAAAGGAGGAACTATGATCTCATTGGTAGAGGCCTAATAAAGATTCTGAAACTCCTAATAAACTTGTGTTAAGATCACTAATAACAATATTGAAACAAACTGACATTGATTTGTATTCTTATTTTATTAAAACATGTATTTGTTTGTTTTATTTCTCAAATGTTCACATCGTCCCTCTCACCTAAGTGTTTCTGAGTAGTTTTTCAAACAACATCATAAAATAATATCAACATGTGATTAAAGCATGTTTAAGGAAGCTAAAATGGACAAGTTAAAAAAATAATAATCAAAGTTTGAAAGTTAACAAGACTAAGCATAATTGTTATCAAAAGCATGACCACTGCTGTTTCCAGCTCATATCTGGGACTGGAAGGGATCCCGATAATCCATCTCATCTGATCTTCTTGAAGAAATTAATTAGGATTGGATCAGGGTGGTAGTTGAATGGGAGATGACTGGGAAACACTGAATGCCTAAGTCAGGGAATTCTTCACTTTTTATTTGTCCTAAGAGATACAATATTTGTTCATTTATATGCTGCCCATCTCACCAATAAGGTGACTCTGGGCAGCTTATGAATGATAAAAACCCTCCGCGGGGAAGATGGATGGTTAAAAGATTTTATAAATAAATAAATAATGATAGAGACAGATTAGATAGATAGATAGATAGATAGATAGATAGATAGATAGATAGATAGATAGATAGATAGATAGATAGATAGATAGATTAAAATAAAGAAGAGTTACATAAAAACTGAAACCAAAGAGATGAATGGCATGGGAGTGAGATCTTCTTATCCTGTCAACCATCTCAAGTGAAGAATACTTTCATTGGAGCCCCAAGCCACCTGGCAAAAGCAGATTTGAGGGCCCTTCCTGAAGCCAGAAGGACAGGAGCCAATCTCACCTCTGGTAGTAGAATGTTCCACAGGGTGAGGGCCACAGTGAAAAAGCTTTTTCTTCACCAGCTGAAATTCCTTAACAGATGGGATCTGCAGCAGGCCCCTTCCTCTGAAACAAGTCGGATGGGCTAATCCCATTGGGCAGGGTGGCTCCTCAGATACTATGGGCCCATGCCATAAAGGGGTTTAAAGGTAATGACCAACACCTTGAATTGGACCCAGAAGCAAGCTGGTGACCAATGCAGTTTGTGCAAAAGTGGCATTAAATGCACAACCTAGGGGTCTGTCTGTGCCCCTGCATTTTCTACCAGATGATTTCAGGTAATTAATACTGATGAATTCCAGTGACATAAAGATCTGAAGTATCTTTTCTTTTTAAGTCCACTGGCCTCCTCCTGAAGATAAAACTTATTTCAAATTGAGCTAGACTCCTGAGGATTTCATAGTCACATCCATATATTTTCTTGGTAACAATGTAGTAGTAGTTTGCCATTGCCTTATTCCAGTATGGATAGATGGATGGGTGAATAGACAGACAGACAGGTAGACAGACATCCCTAGTCTAGCCTACACCTCATATGCTAATAGTGTTTGTTCCATCCCAATATTAACCAGGTGCAATCCTTCTTATCTTAGGTTGGACTAGGTCAGTGATGGCGACCTATGGCACGGGTGCCAGAGACGGCACTCAGAGCCCTCTCTGTGGGCATACGTGCCATTGCCCCAGCCTTGCCTCCCCCCGCGACCTCCTCCTCTCCAGCAGCCCCCCTGAAGGAGAGTTGCCCTCGAGCGTGGCCCACATGGAGCAGTGCAGCCAAAGACATGGCAGCCAGGTAGCATAGACAAGACTCTGCCCTCACACTCCATCATGCAGTTGATGCTGCAGGATGCAGGCAGATGGTGTGGCCACCATAGCTCTGCTGGGCTGCCTGGGCGATCTGCGGCGGGCCCTGGAGGCAGTGAGTGGTCCTGTGGGCAGGTGTGGTGGGGGTTGGGGGGGCAGAGAGGGGGCGGAGCAGGGAGGTGGGCAGGAGTGGGGACATTTTTGGGGCACTCGGTCTCTAAAAGGTTCACCATCACTGGACTAGGTGCTCTATCTGATTGGCCATCCCATTGCCAGCCTCCTAATAGTTTCTGATAATTTGAGCTTAAGTGTTTATATTGCTACTTGATCTTGGTGAATACTGTTAGGTGTGTGTGTGTGTGTGTGTGTGTGTGTGTGTGTGTGTGTGTGAGAGAGAGAGAGAGAGAGAGAGAGAGAGAGAGAGAGAGAGAGAGAGAGAGAGAGAGAGAGAGAGAGAGAGAGAGAGGTATGTGAAAATGCAAGTTTTGTTTCTCTGACTTCCTGAAGTCTTAGGGTTTTTCTCTTACTTAAAGCTTTGTAGCTGAGGCAGCAGGATCTGAGGCTCATCTGAAGTTAGTGTTTTCTTATGTATGATAGTAATAAAGAAGCCTGTTCTGAAATTGCTATGGTCTCTTGGGTGTTTCCTGGAAAACATTATGTAGGGTGAACTGCAAACACAGCAAGGATTTTCCTTCCCTCCTTGAAAACCTTTTATATTAACAAATGGAAGCTACACCAATAAAGTGAATCCTGAGCTGGTGTTATTTTGTGGGCTTTCTATTCAATACAATTCTCCATTTGATAGCCAAAACCAAAAGACCAATTCCAACTTTTTTTTTTTTAGCAAAAACCCCAACTTTAAATTCTCTTTTTTAAACCACTGTTTACATAAAGATAAAACAATTAGGTTCCATCCTGCTTATTATTATTGCGTAATAATATACTTGTTTTAAGGACCTTCTTTTCTGATTATTGTATATATACTAAGTACATTTGAAAAGTTGTACTAATTCAGTCACTGTCTTTGAAGTTTCATAGCCTTAGGCTGTGTGGATGATCAGAATATACATGTGCTAAGTTCGATAAATGCCTGCCATGGATGCACTATGAACTACTAGTTACTTAGATGGATTGAACACTTTTTCATAGGAAACTAAATTTTTATATCAAACCTTATCTAGGTGAATTGAGTGAATCTGTTGACATTTCAGTCAAGGTACATTTGCAGCACCATAATAAAAATAAAGACATGGATATACTATTTTCTTGACAATAGTACAGAAATATTTTCCATTGTCTTCTCTTAAGCCAGTGGTTCTCAACCTGTGGGTCGGGACCCCATTTGGGGTCGAATGACCATTTCACGGGGGTCGCCAAACAATGCAGTCCGCCATTTTTTTCCCCTTTTCCTTAGCTGTGCTACTCCCCTTTATTCTATTGGCTTTTGAAAGCCAATAGAATAGACTCTCTTGAATAGAGTCTAATTCTATTGGCTTTCAAAAGCCAATAGAAATTGTCCAGGCTGTCTCTGCCCTGCTGAGCCCACCAAAAGTCCCATTCTGCAAACGGTGCTGCACCAGTTGAATAGTCATCGACTTACGACCGGTTGGGGGTCGCGGCATTAAAAAGGTTGAGAACCACTGTCTTAAGCCATTTTTTTTTTACTTCTCACTTTATCCTACAACCTAGGGATTCCATTATGATCTACCATCCAGGAACTAATATGGTCAAATCCTACTTAACTTTAGCTAAATCAAACATCTTTGTTACAGCAACACTTGGAAAAAATGATATCTTTATTGGAATTTCATGACATAAAAGTCTGCAAAGTCTCCTGGCAGCTAACAATAAAACATCTCAAAACTATACAACATTAAAATATCTATGGAAGGAATGTCTATGGAGATTCTCAGTCATCCAGGTCATGGTTGTTCCAAAGGTGCTTTTTCAAAAGGCAGCTGGACTTTATTTTTTCTTGAAGACTTTTCGCTTCTTATCTAAGAACTGAAGAAGCTTCTTGGATGAGAAGCGAAACGTCTTCAAGGGGAAAAAAAGTCCAGTTGCCTTTTGAAAAAGTATCTTTGGGACATCCATGGTAGGAAATAATAATTTGGAGCAATTAAAAAAAACAGTGTCTTCCTGAATCTACCCCAAATGTTGTCTGGAAAAGCTCTGTTTAACTAGCTTCCATATTTAAAAGTGAATGGGCTAATCTAACTTCCAGAGGGAGGCTGTCCTACAGAATAGTGTAACAATTGAAAAACAGCATCTTTAGGCCTGGTGAAAGTCAGCAACCACAAGAAGCTCCCACCAGTAAGCATATATTCAATACCTTATTTTCCGGCGTATAAGACGACTCAACGTATAAGATGACCCCCGACTTCAGAGAAGATTTGCATGGTTTAGAAAGTCGTCTTATACACCGGAAAATACGGTAATTCAATTTTGGCTGGAGGTGATCTTACAAGGATTTAGATCCCAAGTCATAGAGAGCTTTGAAGGTCAAAACCAATACTTTAAATACAGTATAGTTCTTGGAAACCAATGAGGGTTTGCAATAGCACACTAACATATCCTGGCAATACACACTTGTCATCAAGCTGGTTCTTGAATTCCTTATAAGTTGCAGTTGCCAAGTAGTTTTCAAGGCAGGCTTATGCAGAGTACATTGCTGTAGTCCAGGCAGGTAGGGATAAGGACACAAGTTATCACTGCAATATCTTCCCATTCTAGTTAGGACTGCAGTTGGTGTACCAGCTGAATTTAGACAAAGGTTTTCTTTTTCTGGAGCAGTTTTTTTCCACAAGGAAGTAACATCAGAGTCAGCAGAGATCTCCTCTGCTAAACAGCATTTCCATCTTGCTAGGATTCAGTTTCAGTCTATTTTATCCCATCTGATCCTTAACAATTTCCAGATATTGGATCAAATCTTCACTAGCATCTCCTGAGTGATCAGAGATGGCACATGCAGTATCATCAATATAATCCAGCAAACTTGCCCTGAAGTGATGAATGAATCACCCACAGTAACATCATATAGATGTTCAATAGTACTGGAAAGAAGACAACATCCTGTGGGATCCCAGATGTAAGTAGGCACAATTTTCAGATAATCTTCAAACCTTTTCAAGATTCAAGATTTCCAGCATCAACCATACAACAAGGACTTGACCAGTCCTTCCCAATCATACCTTTTCCAGCCCTGAAGGAGCCATCAAGGGCATGCATTTAACATACATATGACAGAGGCTATGCTAGGATGTACAGTATCCCACCCTATCGATTACATTGGAATCGAAATAGGATGTTGTCCTAGTTATGGATTTGCACCTTGCCCATTAATAATCTAAACAGCTTTACTGGCAAAATGCTTGCAGTGGCCTGCTGGAAAATAATTTCATGTGTAGCAGACTCCAGAGTGTCAGCGCACAGCTCAGAGATATTGCACAATCTATAGGATTTGCATTCTGATGAAAAAAATCAGAATTTTCCCAAGTACATTCATGTGAGTGACAGCATATGATCCAGGATCCAGAGCAGAACTGAAGATAGATGATAGATTGATAGATAGATAGATAGATAGATAGATAGATAGATAGATAGATAGACAGACAGACAGACAGACAGACAGACAGACAGACAGACAGACATAAACAGACAGATGAGAGAGAGGGGGGGCAGACAGACAGACAGGCAGACATATATATATATGTGTGTGTGTATACACACACACACACACACACACACACTTTTTAATATGCAAACTTGATGAAGAATGTCTGTATTCATAGAATAGCAACGTTAAGCATACAAACTACGTCACCAATTTTGGCAGATCTGTAAGCAATTTTAAATAGGAAACATGTAATCAATTATCACCTTATTGAAGAATGAAATGTGTCTGAATTAGGGCTACCAGACCAAGGCCACAAAAATTCATCTGGAAGCAATAAATGACAGTTTTCTGTGTCCTTTTGCTACCTTCTAGTAGTCATCTAGATTTTGGCTGCCCAAAACTGGTTGCTTCAATCAAGTGATGTCCACATACATTTTCTAGGTTCAGTACTAAGTGGTTGGTTTATGTACATGCATTTCCTGCAGAAGTTTCCATTTGATCAAGCTTCTGCCTTTTTATAACTATGTAGAATGTCCTGTGCAAACCTCAGAGGGATAGCAAAATAGGCAACTTAAATGCAAACTCTTATTATGTTCTCAGTTTAATTTTCAAGTGTGCAGGTTGAATGAAAATTTCAAGTTGTCGTAGCCTTTCACTAAGTCCATTCTTGGGTGAATAGGCCTGCCTGCACTATAGGTAAATATGGTGAATCTAAAAAAGACAGATTACATAAATCAGCCTTTCTTTTCCCCTCAGGTGCATTAGACTTACAACTGTCTGAATGACCACATTAGCTGAGAAATTATGACAACCTTTCTAGAGGTCCCCAGGTTCTGGAAAGCTTTCATAAATCATGGGTTAAGCCATATAAGAATGTCCATTTGCAAGGGAATTTTTTTTTGAGTTGAAATCTTAACTTTAATTTTACAGTTTCTTAAAACTATAAGTCCACCTAACAACATTAGGAGTTTTTGTATAGCTAGAGTGATATACAGTCTAGGACTTTTATGTTACTCCTAAACTAGAAACCTAGGCGTCCAGTATGGAAATGCGCCTTTTCCCAGTGGAAAAAAAAATAAGATTTCATTATTTTCTGCTCTTGAAGAGCTGTAGCTTCCTTTGATTAATCTATAGCCCAATAAAAATGTAAATACTTATTTTGAAAAGACCATGCTGCTTAATCAAATGCTTTTCTCTACCTTTGACAATGGCAGATTTACTGAGATGACTTTAGAATTCTATTCTTCCTTCCATTTACTATCAATCCCAAGATTGCAAAAAGATGGCCTTTTCTTCTCATATGTGGTAATAAAAAGGTGAGTTAGTTCATTTCTAATAGCAAATAACATTTCAGTGTTTACATAGAAATTGTACAGACTACTCTTTGAGTTAATATGCTTTTGTGAGTCAGTTTAGTCTAGTGGCTAAGGCATTGGGCTAGACACAGGGAGACCATGAGTTCTAGTCCTGCTTTAGGCACAAAGTCAGCTGGGTGACCTTGAGCCAGTCATTCTATCAGTCCTGGAAAGGAAGCAAGGAAACCAGTTATGAAAAACTTTGTCAAAAAAATTACAAGGCCTAATTCAGACAGTCACCAGTAGTCAAAACTTATTTGAGGTACCCCCCCACACACATACAACATAAGGTGAAACTTTATGTACCCACAAGGTGAGACCTCAGCCTTATCCTTCCCTTCCCCTTGGTAGTCTGGAAGTCAAGTTATGGGAACTGGACTTCTTTCCTTGTGGGTTCGAAACATTTTGCTGTTTATCCAAGTAACTTTTTCAATCTGAGCAAGTTGGTTACTCCCTAACTAATTTGCTCTGGCTGAAGAAGCTATATGAATAAGCAGTGAAACATTTCAAACTAGAAAAAAAAGTTAAGTTGCCATGACTCATCTTCCAGATCACTCTACCTGGATGTCTGAGAATCTTTATTGATATACTGTGCTCCCCTTTGGCATATGCTGATTTGGCACAGTTGTGTCTTTACTTGTCTCAGGACTAGACTAGGCTAGATTAATGAATAGAGATATCTGAACTGGACAAAAGGAGGCTTGTTGGGTCAAATGTGTTTGAGCAGAAGATCACCATCTACATTAAATTAAGACAAAGCGTCCTTCATTTTAGAATGGGCAAAATACCGCCTGAGGATTTGGAGTTCAAAGGCTGTGGCCTATAAACATAGAAGATCTACAATGCTACACAGTTTGATGAAAACTTAAATCACACATTGCTGGTTTGTGCAGTAAAGAGAATTGTCCTCAAATCAGTGCTGAATGAAATGGTTGCCTTTTCCGCCAAATTCAGTTTGCGCTTTCTGAAAGAAAACTGGAAAGGGAGATTTTGAAAATATCAGGAGTTAGGTAAAAGTTGCCCCAAGGTTGTGCTTTTGGTTTATTCTGGCCTAGCAAAGGCAGCTATTTCTTCTTAATTTGATTGATATTTTTTTTGGCAGTAGCAGCATCTGCATACTTACCAAACAATGAAAAAAAGGAAGCATAAATCATCCTTCCAAATTAATCCCAGTCTTTCTGAAACCATTCTTTCTGCTCATCCCAGTGGCTCTCCCAAACTAAAGCAAGATCAAATAGGAAGCTTATACCAGAAAACCTCTACTAGTATGACTAGAAACATGCAAAACATTTTTTTTTTTAACAGGGATGTCAGGAAACTAGGTTTTGGAGGTTGGGCAAGGATTGCTACAAATAAACTGTAGCTAGGGAATAGGTCTCTCTCTCTCTCTCTCTCTCTCTCTCTCTCTCTCTCTCTCTCTCTCTCTCTCTCTCTCTCTCTCTCTCTCTCTCTCTCTCTCGTCTGGTTGTTTTCAAGGAGCTCACTCCCAACCTCAGTTACTCAGAATTAATTCATCTACATTCTAGTGATGTAGATTTACATAAAGTGAAGAAAGAGAATTTGCTTGGAGTGTCCTAAGCATGGGAATCACAGCAATCTGTGACCACTGGGATAGATTTTGGCTCATTTTAAAACAAGCAAACACTGGTGGACCTCTCAGATGCTTAGCACATCAATCCTATAATAATGCTACCTGTTGGGGGGGGGGAATCACTTAATGCTTTTGAAAGACTGTGGGTCCTACCAGGTTTTGAAAGGTCTTTCTCCTCTGCTGCTTCCCTATTCTTCAGTGACCTCAGCAACAATTCCATTTATTCTTACCTTTCATGTCAGTCATTTCACAGTTCAGAAAGGGCAATGTTTTCTCCTCATCCATAGCACAAAGGGTAGTTCTAGGTTCTTTCCACTCATATTGGGAAATCAGGGCCGTTTGTTTTGAATTATATTAACTGATGACTATGAATGGATTTCACAATCTGGAAAAGAAACTTTTACAGTTTGTGAACAAGGAAAGAAAGGGGGAAGGCATTGGCAAACAGGGAAAGTGTGTACAAGTCGTGTGGTCTTCCAAGGAAGAGGGGAAAGACGTAACCAGGTGCCAGCCAAGTCATCTGTCTGAAATTTCACGTCATTTATTGCAAGCTCAAATGGCAGCTTTAGTCTTCTGAGGAAGGGAATAATAGTCCCATCTGGAGAATAATTAGAAACATCAGATTGGAAAGGTCACTGAGGTATGAACTGGTAATGTAAGATGGGTTCAGAGTCACATCAGCCAACACAACACAATGCAGAAGATCATGTTCTACAGGTGAAAACCCGGAAGAAGAAAGATAATTATTTATCAATGCCTAACAAGTCTGACAAGCCTCATGGTATTATGGAAGATATACAAAGCTTAAATGACACTCAGCCTAGGAAACAACAGGTTTCTTAATTTCATATTATAGGTATTCAGTTACTTTTGTATTTTTGACCCTATGTTCTTAAGACAACATCACTGAGCAGGAACAAGAAAGAAACCTCTGAGATATGTGATGTGTGTTTTTGTATGCTGTGAAAGAATTATTTTTCCTAGCCAAAATACAGAAAAAATGTAAGAAGAAATATAACTATATGGTTAGAAATAGAGAGTTGTAATTAATTTAATTATCGGACTTAGTTACATTACAGTATATCTATGGCATTTATAGCATCTATGTCTATCTCTTTCATCTCTATCTCATCTCTATCTCTATCTCTATCCATCTACATCAACAGAACATCTACATCTATATAATTTGTTCAATTTATATGACTGCCCCATTCAAAGTGCATCTCTGATGAGCAGCATCCTGTTAAAAGCAATAGGCAAAAAAGTCAAAACAAAAATTTAAAAAAAATCACATCCATGGTCACTCCAGATAGACAAATTAGATAGATAGATAGATAGATAGATAGATAGATAGATAGATAGATAGATAGATAGACAGACAGACAGACAGACAGACAGACAGACAGATACACCCACCTTCACATACATACATACAGAGAGAGAGGGACTAAAATTAAGGGAAGAAAAATAAAAACATTTGTGATAAGTTTCATCTCAGAAAAAAAGCATTTTCTTGTGAAGTTTTTTTTTTTTTAAAAAAAGCTGTGGTCCTATATAATCCCACGATATCAGTTCTGTTAAGAGTTAAATAATTTTCCCTTGGTTTTGCACCATACATAGGTCTAAAAGAGGAGAAAAACTGGTAGTTGTTTTTTTTTTTTTTTTAGCAAAGTTGATTGATTATGTGTCATTAGGTCAGTGTCAACTCTTAGCAACTATACAGATGGATTTTCTCCAGGAGGATCTATTCCCAACCTGGTCCTTCAGGACTTTCAATGTTGCTACACATTGAAGCTAAAAGACTGAAGCAAAATGAATGTTTGATCTGATGCAACAGGGTGAGATTTCATTTAGATGTGGAAAAATCTAGGTGTGGTCTCTATGACACTATTGGACAGGAAGCCAAATTCTGTATTTATTCATTATGGTATTTGAAATGACAAAACTTGAGGAAAAAAGTATTTCATCCTCCCACATTGCATGCCATTATTAATGAAAACCTCAATGGGGACTACTGAGATTGAGAATTGCAACAAATAGTTTCCATGTCATAAGAAGCTAATGGGAAAAATAGCCCAAGATATCCGGGAATTCCTAAAAAAGGGAGGGAGGGAGGGAAAGAAAGAGAAAAAGGAAGAGAGGTTTTAAAAGGAGAATTGACAACCATCCTAACAAGGGAAAAATGGGGCATTCAGAAGTCTATTACATTTATTTTTATTGTATTTTATTGTACTTTTGGTTGAACAAAAAACTTTGGAACATCTAAAAATAAAAAAGGACACACAACTGGAATGGAAAGATGGACAGGTCAACTACGAGAAATGTGTATCAGTATTCTAGATTTGTAGAAATGATGTCAGGAAGGCTACAACTCAGATGCTAAGTCCTACTTCTTATGTGTTCAAATTAAAATGAAGAAAAAAAGATCCAGTCAGCTGCTGAATGGAATTTACAAAATATAATCAATAGTTAGGCAAAACAAATCAAAGCTAAAATCCTCATTTCCTATTCTGGTTCCATTTACATGGTGTAATACTCTAAATCCTACAATTTTCAGAAAAGGTCCTTGGGAGAAGTCATGTGACTTAGTGCACCATGTGATTATCTACATTAAAATGGGGTAACCTCTAGTTTCATTGAGTGGGAAAAGAGGGTTTCAAAAAAATGACCCCCCAGTTGCTACAATCTGAAGGTTGGGCTTACTTCTTCTGTGAAGAACTACAAGAGAGCCAGATGACAGGATACCAAAACCAAGCAAACAACTGGGACACAGAAGTTAAACAGCAGATTCTCAGTCATTCAGGGCAGGATTGTCCCAAATATGCTTTTTTTCCAAAGTCAACTGGGCTTTGTTTTTCCTTGAAGATGTTTCACTTCTCATCCAAGAAGCTTCCTCAGAATTGAAGAAGCTTCTTGAATGGGAAGTAAAATGTCTTCAAGGAAAAACAAAGTCCAGTTGCCTTTGGAAAAAACATCTTTGAGCAGTTAAACTTCTTACTCAGCTTGAAACAGGAACATAGCTCAGAATGTGACTCAGCTTCCACAGAACAAACTCATCTCTTGTTCAGTAGGTGAAAAAAAAATCATCCTGGAAAAGATGAAGCAAGACCCATAGTATCCCATCTAATAGATGCTGGTGAGCATTTCAGCCAAATTCTGAGCTCATTTTAGCCATTATGAATACAGCACAACAAACTATTGCTCGTAAAGCTGTACAAGTGTCATCAGGGAAAAAAAAAACACGATTCCACTATATGCTATTTTTACAGCGTCGAAAGCCTCCCTGTTGTGCCCATTTTTTTTTGTGTGTGTGTGGGAGATGTGAAGTTAACATGAAATATGGGAGTCTCTCATTTTTTCCAGCTGCACGTATGCCAGATAGTGCAATGATCATGGCAAGTTCCCAGCTTTATAAAGTATGATGGAAGTGTTCATTTGAGAATGCCATCTCATTCTTGGGACAATCCTTATAACATAATAAAATGTTTTAATTCCTCCAGCCTTTTTGAAAGCTAGGAACAGGAAGACTGAGAAGCTTTAAATCTCCATTTTAAGGCATTTAGTTGGGCCTGTAAAGTATTAGAGTCTGTATCATATACGAGACACACAAACACACAAACATACATTGTGTGAGTATGTGTGTTTGTGTGTGTGCAAATACTTCCATTTTAAAAGAAAACTTACACTTTTAAATGAGAAATGCCTAATGCCTACCTTCCTCTGAACGTTAACACTCATTTTTCCCTAGCTTCTAGTGGAGTATCTAATACAAGTCTCTCAGGCCATTGGTAGGTCACAATAATTAAAATATCTTCAGTTTAAGAGTAGAAGCTGAGAAAACTTGTGCACAAATCACTATTATCTTCCTTTTCTGGGGTAAATTGCCAACGGGCTCAAAACCTGGATTTTTCATGGGAAGACTCTTTTCTTGAAAATCAAGCCCTCCTTTCACATTGCACCCCTGAATAAGTTAAAGTTTGCTACTACTGATGCTGCCCAGTGAGTTACAGCCCTTATTCAACCTAACCTGTTGACTATTTTTTCATATTCCAAAGCTGAAAAGAACTTAAAAACAGCTCAGACATAAAACTAGCTTGCCCTTTTGGCAACCTACAGGTTTATGAGTAAGCACTGATGGAGGACCAATTTGCCTGGGGAAAGGGAGAACAGGAGAGAACTACTCCACTCCGTGGGAGGGCTTCATTCCTATGGTGGGATACCTATGACTATAAAGCCATATCTATCTTTGACGAAACTTCCTTTGGTAGGAACCAGCAGGCTCCTAGTTTCCCACTAGTGAACCTTCTTTAACTATCCATCTGCACTTTCACACTTATCTAACCCTGGCATTTTCTGATATATAGGAAATCTTTCTAGAAGGAATCCCAAGGAGAAACACGTTGTGTTAGGAAAACTTTTGAGAACTCAACCAAGGACTATTTTATACTTATTTTCCAATAAGACCCAGGTTCCCAGTGATGCTGACGGCATTTATGTTCAGAGTATCCAACTTCTACTACAGTATATGTGAGCCTAGAGCAGCTATAGATCCAGCATTTGTAAGACGTATCTTGCCTTGTTCTCAATTTGGAGCAGAGCATAGATTTCTGCAATAAGTCTAGAACTGTGCCAAGAACTGAGGCCAGTTGAAGTATATTCCTGTAGGAAGTCGCTTGTATAGTAAATGCAGAATTTTTTCCAGTAGTAGCAGCAACAGCAGTTATTCTTATGCTTCTCATCTATAGATTCTTTTGAAGAAAAAGATCTGTCTTGCTGAATTACTTCTACCGGGTTTTTGCAAAATTACACATGACATAAATATTCTATGGGCTTAGCATGCGATGAAACTAAGCTGCCCAGAATTGCCTTGAAGCAAGATGGGCAGCAAACAAATGTAATAAATAAATATATAAAAATAAACTTGCACCTTTTTCCCACATTGAAAAGGGGGGAAGGAAAAAAAGAATTGGGAGTTTTTGTCTCTGTTGTGGCACCCCATGACACAGAAAGAAAGAAAGAAAGAAAGAAAGAAAGAAAGAAAGAAAGAAAGAAAGAAAGAAAGAAAGAAAGAAAGAAAGAAAGAGGAAATACTCTAAACCAAGAGCTCAGCAAAGATTCCTTGGCAGAAAAAAGATCCTTTAAAGCTATTTTCAGATATAAAAAATTGGACAAGATATTTCCTGTATAACTTTCTGTTTGCAAATGCCTCACAGAGAAATGTCTCTCTGTTCAATCTCCTTTCAGTCAATTGGTAGAAATCCCTGATTTAAAATATGATTATTTACTATAAAAGGGTTCTTTATTCCTTCTCTTGGGAACAATTCTCCTCTAACAGAGTACAAGTTTTTGATGGAAAGTTCTGTTCTGGGCTGAAAGTAGTTTTGTTAAACTCACCAAAGTCCCAAACCACAAAATCCATAAGTACTGTCCTGTTAGACCAGGACAAAGCTCAATTTAGCATTTTGTTTCTCACAGTGATCCTCTGGGACTCACCGTCCCCATGTATCCTCTGTTGTTGTTGTTGCAACTGGTATGGGAGACTTGCTGTCCCCAATCCAGAGGCATAACTAACTCTCAAGATCAACAATTGAAAGACTTATCCTCCCTGCCTTTATCTAATCCCTTCTAAATCAAGGTAGTGGACATCACTCTGGCAGACCAGTTAATTCCACTGATGAATGATTGTACCGTGTGAAGAACTGCTTGCTTTTGTCTTAAATCTTCCAATCCACTCTGCAGGAATCTAGTGGAACTACGACTATCCCTATCCCTAGTCCTGACTATAGCTTTGTATGTCCTGATCCATCTCCCCTGTTCCAACAATTAATTTGCTTAGCAAAAAGACTGACAACCCTCTCTGGGCCCACAGACCATTACGGAATGTGGTATCCTCCTAATGGATGTATCATAGACAGATGTGCAGTTTTATCAGAATGTCTTGGAGCTTTCAATGTGTGTGTGTGTGTGTGTGTGTGTGTGTGTGTGTGTTGTGTGTCTGTCTGTGTGTGTCTGTGTCTGTGTCTATGTGTTCTAGGAGAGGTTTGGGCACTGTGTTTTGCATTAATTGTACACCAGAGCATAATGTCTTACATCCTGCTTGAAATATATAACAGCTGAGCTGGAAGAATATCCAGGAGCTTTAGCTCAGCGGCTCCCAACCTTTTCTATACCCCGCACCCCTAGAAACGCTTCTGATATATTCTAGCACCCCTTACAAAAGTTCAAAACAATGGCAACAAATTGTGGGAAGAATCTAGAGAAAGAAATATTTTGGGGAATATTAAAAAGGCAGAATATTTTCCCCAAAGGATCTTAAAGGCAGAAAAGCAAGCCCAGTTTTACTTAATAGCCCCAAGCAGAAACTCAGCAGAAACCAGCTTTTAGAAATGCAGATGTAATAATCCATTCAGGAAGGTTGAAGCCAGGAAGCTCGAAAATGATGAGATTAGGAGGACAAAGACCCCTAAAATCTACATACCCTACCCAAACTCTAAAAGACATGACCTTTGGGGACATAATAGGATTAACCCACCAATACCAAAAGGGCATACTCAGACTCAGGTCAAAGTACATGACACAGGAAATACAAAGCCTCAAAAGCCCAGAAGGTATAAAAACCCACCACTCCCAGCTACATGTGGTCAGCTTTCCCAGAGTCTCATTGCTGTCTGGCTCTGCTCTTTGATAAACCACAACCTTTTTTCTAAAACAGTCTTCATTTTGTTTATTCCCTGCTTGGACTGGACCCTGATGAAGACTTTTCTTTCAACAACATTATAATTTTGAAAACCTAAGTTTTCGCACTCCCTGGAATATCATCTTGCACCCCCCAGTTGGGAACTCTTGCTTTAGCTGGTACAAAATGCAGTGGCGCGGGCAGTTCTGTGTGCTTTCAGAATAGCTCAAATCTCACCACTGCTTTTCAAGATTCATCAATTGATAGTTTGTTTCCAGATCCAATTCAAGCTGCTGTTTTAAAGTTTTACATTGTATTGTATTTATAAATTTATATTTTATAATGATTATTCCACCGTTGTATGCCACACAGAATAACATCTTGTGAGATGGGTAGCTATACAAATTTGATAAATTTAATAAATTTATACAACCATCAGGTTGCCATGAAAGTACATAGTCACTAATGGCAGCAGAGAGATACATATAATATTACTTCTTTGCTGCTACCTAGTGATTAGCTAGATTTCTGCAGCCCCAGATCTGGTAGCTTCAGTTAAACTAGCCATTTGTACAATTGCTTGTGATGTATAAGGTTAGTCTTTTCAAAGTGTATTTTTACTAAACATTTTAAAGAGAAGATAAGTGAGGGGAAAAAAAGA